>NC_072733.1:33452973-33626864 GCF_026930045.1 Uloborus diversus | reverse complement strand
AGGCCTTGATATTAGTACGCTCTACAGGAATTTTTTCAAAATAAAAGTTTTAAAAATGTGATTGCAAGCTGCTTTGACATTGTTCAAGAAAGGGATTCAGTTCAATGACTCTCCCATAGCAATCCTTCAAAAATGAGTATTCTAAACACAATTTTAGATGGCATCCAATGATGCTAAATGGGGGGGGGGGGTCTTCACCAGTATTTTTTTAGAATTGAATTCCTAAAATATTTAGTAATATTTTAGATTTTTATCCTTTTAGGGGCTGTGCACATATAACGTTATCAATTTTTCACATATTTTTGACCCCCCCCCCTCCCCTACGATATCAAACGTTATCATTACACGACCCCCCCCCCCTCACTCTATGATATCGTTATCAGGTACAAAAAAATTAAGTTTTTAATTCTATATCCCACCCATTAATTTATAAAATTATTTGTGTACAGTCAATATCAATACCATAATTATCAGTAATGTTTTTATAAAATCGAGGTATAATTAACAAAGGTATTAAAAATAGAATAATTTTAATATTACGACTAATATGTGATAAATTAAAAAATGTATTTGTTATAATTATTTTATCACGTATAAATTGACATTTAAAAAAGGAAATTTAAGAATTTACAATAATTAAGATAAGGAAAAATGAACAAAAATTAAGTGGAATACAGTGATGAATAATGAAATAATGTCACAATTCTTCCCATGTTGGTTCCATTAGTTCTATTATAGGTATCTCGTCTGAAATGTTTGGAAGATCACTTTTCAAATCTGCACTGCAATCACACTCATCTTTATCAATCCACTGTAGATCATCATCATCCCTAAAACAAGCCAAAAGTTCTGTCCGCCTGCGAGCAGCAATACGCTTTGGTTTCATTTTCTCAATGATCATGGCTTTTCCGCATACTTTTGAATGATCTTTTAAAGCCTTTAAGGTGCAATGATATATATCACACTTCACACAAATGCGTTTTTTCAAGATTTCGTCGTTTATTGATGGCAAGAACAAATCATATGCAATTTCACTAACATTTGAAGATGTCTGCTTCAGCTTGGCAGCATCCTGCATCAATTGCGCGGCACACAAAGGAAGATATGCTCCTCCCTTTTGAATGGTCAATCCCTCACTGACTGGAACAGGAACTGGCAAGAAATGGTTCTTTAAGATTGAACCAATATTTGATCGTTTTGGTGTACAGCACGATCGATCGTCACATTTTACTATTTGACACAAATATGTGGAACATCTCATATGTGTTCTTTTCCAACTCTGACAAACTTCTGAACTTATACGTTCACTTCCAGGTGCCTGATACTTTGCTACTACAGGGTAGTCATCAATTACTGTTGAATTCCATACTTCAGAGAGCACATTTGCAGCTGCTTCGAAGTTTTTCTTCTCTTTCTCGACATCAACAGTCTTACCACTCGAATCCAAGTGATTTCCGAAGTGATCATGTGGCAAAACTAAACCTGAGAGTTGGCGGCTAAGGGGTGCCATTCGCCTCTCTACTGCATTGTAGGCCGAACGACCAGGGGCATTTGTGGCTAGGAATACGGCATCCAAATCAAACTTTTTAAAAGTCTCAATTGCGGCAAGCTGTACTTTTTCATACCGAGGATTTTCGTCGGGGCCACCATCACTTGTGATGATTAATACTGGTTTTACAGTAGAATCTTCCCTTCGAACTAATTTTGAAAATTCTGGCAGAGTCATCACATTGTCTAAGTCAAATGCATGAGTTTCAGCAGTTGAAGAATCGTGTTTAGCAGAGCGAATCGCTATATAAGTTGGACCGGAATATGATACTCTTGTCGGATCGCATGGTTTACCATCTTTAATTACTAGTCCGGCATAAACACTTGGTATTAGTTTGTGTCTAGCTGCTTTCACAAAATCATGGTCTGGAAGTCGAACACGATAGTCTAAGTGCATTATCAATGGGCTTTGATTTTTAGCAGCTGTAATGCCAATTGGTACCCTACATTTATCATCAACTGACAGAAAGACAACATCTTGACTGGTTAACGTTGCGGATAATTCTTTCAGGTGATTGATTGTCATTTTACAAAACTCGCTGTCTGCGTGAGCTCTTCTTTGATTGTTTTGTGGTTGGCATAAACGGACCGGCACAGTAGTAACATGGCGCTTTCCTTCGACTGTAGAATAATTTCGCGGCAGTAATCGCAAGTAAGTAGCTGTTCTACTTAGCATTAATCCGTGATTTTCCTTCAGTTCGTTGTGCAAGTCGTCTAATGTCATACATGAATTAAGGGCTTCACAACGTCGTCGTCCATCTGCACCAGCTCCCTGCTTCGCCAGTTCACAAATCACTTTCAAAATCTCTGGTTGGTCATTTTCCAGAGCTGGTCTCCCTATTTTCTTAACTAACTTCATATTATCTTCAGGATATTTCTCTTCCAATGCCTCAAAAAGTTTTCTCTTTTTTTCTCGCGCTTTCCTATTGGCTTCAGCTACATTTATTAGCCGTTTTAATTGCTTTTCTAGATTTTTCACATCATCTCTGGCCTTTTGAATATCAGAGTGGCTCACTTCAGCGAGCCCAACATCCCTTTGACGCAAAATCAAGAAAAGCCGATCTTTCGCTAGGGCAATTTTTGAAATCAGTGTCTTTTGTGCTGGTGCTTCTCGGGCATTGTTGATGGGCTTCTCAGATGAATCTTTCGGAATAACTTCAGGTTCGGGTTTCGAATTCGTTATTTCGCTACTTCCAGAACTGGTACTGTCATTCATAGCTGTTGACGCTGCAATCTGTGCTTTCTTCTCCGTTGAAGGTACCTGTGTAAAAATAAATGTTGTTTAGTGAGCGCCTTTGGAGTGAATGTTATATTTTCAAACAAAATATTACATTCACTAAAAAGAATTATAATAAACCCTTGACCGAGATATTAAGAATACCAATCGATTAAAAAAATTCCATTCGAAAATTCGCATCGGTTCGAGAGTTATCGTGCGAAGAAACGTCCGTACGTCCGTACTAACATTACGATCTTAGTATACACTACGTGATCCTAATAAAGAAAAATCTGACAAGTGTAAGAAAAGTCAGAAATCCATTTTATCAAATATTCAGAAACTGCAATTCAAAACCAACAATCAAAATCACTATGCTAATCTTTGATAAGTTCTAACTTTTGTTTTGATATTTTTATTTTAAAAGGATGACTAGCCTGTTCCGCAGTTGTAAAGGGGACTAAATAAAAACGAAAAGTACAATTTACATTTAACAAATTTCTAACGTATATAAGAATGCAGAATAAAAGAAAAATAATCATTTTTCTAAAGCAAACACGATTCAGTTTCGATTTCATTAGAAAAAATGTTCTGATGAAAAAAAAATCTTCCTGTCTGCTAAGGAAAACAAAAAAAACAGAAGTTCATTGGAAATGACAAAAAAAAAAAAAAAAATATAAAATCATAACTAAAAAAATAAATATTCTCTAATAAAAAAAAACTTCAAAAAAAATGTAAAATCAAAAATAGAATAATCAACCATGGTCAAAAAAGAAACTAAAAAAATACAACATTCATCTATAATTCCAAACGATAAAAAAAAGCAGATGTGTATAAAAGAAAGGAAACTGAAAAAAAAAATTAAATTAAAAATTCTCCCCGCTAAGAAAAAAAATCTCCTCCATAATGCTCCAATTTTCTAGTGAAACGGTTTTAGAGTAGAGTGGACGCAATAGTTTACATCCCCATGTTAATACCAACGCATGCATTATCAAATTTTTAGAAAAAACTTACCTTTGTCCAAAAGGATAAAAGCCCTGCTCTCTTTTTCTTTGCAATTTTGTTCAATTCTTCAAGCTTTCTCTGTAAAACAGTGTTGAATTCTGGATCAAACTTGTGAGCATTCCAAAATATGGTTGCCTCTCTCTGACAAACTTGTTTTGTTTTATCTGGATTTGCAGTTTGAATGCTTTTATGTAGTTCTAAAAACATTTTATTTTTATCCATTTCAAGAGATTTAGAAAACGTCTTCACACAACAAGAACGATTGCATCGATGAGTGTGACTCCACAAGTTGCCGTCTTCATTCCTTATCAGTTCGCAATTCGCATAACTTCATTGGTCAATAGGTAGAAAAAAAAAGCGAGGGAATGGAACAAAGGTGACATTGGGCGACCTTGGTCGATAGAACAAAAAGATGTATCCCAGGCGAATTCTCGGAATAACCGTGGGGGAGGAGGATTTGGCTCTGGAGTGCAGGTGTGATATTTCTGGTGTTATTTCAATCAATCGTTACTGTATGTGTTTTGTGCCTTAAATTAGAAATAAACTCGCGAATATTGCACGAAAAATACGAAAATTGCAATATTATACGAAAATTTAAAAAAGTGATAACGTTATCAAACTTAAAACCCCCCCTCCCCCTCTCGATATCATACGATATCATTTGGCTTTACCCCCTCCCCCCCCTAAAATGATAACGTTATATGTGCACAGCCCCTTATTTGTTAAAATACAATAAATCATTAGTAAAAGTTTTGTTTTACTTCGGTTTTTACCTTTGAACATTTAACAAACTAGTTTAGTACTGGTATGACTTTTCACTACAATTCTTTAAATTCCTCTCTCTTTCGCTTTCATCTTTTCTGTTGGTGATGTATTTCGCCCAATCCAAAAAAAAGTGGACATGAGGATGAAAATTCAAATTTCATTCAATATGGTTGAAATTTTGCATACACACTGTTAAAAGTATACTATTTCATATTTTATTGAAAAAAAATTTCATTTATGTCATTAACATTCTTATTTTAATTACTAAAGTGGAACTATATCAGTGCGAACTAGACTGCACCAAAACTGCTTATGTTGCAGGGTCTATTACAGCTGAACAAATAATTCTAGAAATCTATAAAGTTTCACACATAATCTGACATTCATTAGCAACAGTTTTTTCCTGAAGAGAAATGTCTACTAATCTTCACTACAAAAGGTAAGCATATTTAATTATTCTTAATTATTGTGTCACACCCGCAACAAAAAAATGCATTTATATTTCTACAGAAAAATTTATTTGCCTAAAAGTTTTGAAACTTTGTATTCTAAAATAGTTTACTAAAGTACTTTGAATAACAAACAGAAAAAAAATTAATTAATGTTTTAATTGGAGTTATTAAGCGTTGCGGGTGTGACATGTTCCTGTTGCGGGTGTGACATTTAGTTTAAGTCACACCCGCAACATCTTTTTAAATTAAACACAAATGTAATTCTGGAATGCATGTAGATGACAGCACTAATGTTTTAACCTTTGGCCTTTGACTTATTTGTCTAGACACCAGTTAATTCAAAATTAGTATCTTTAGAGCATGTGCAGTTGATTTATTTAGCTTTGTATTCTATATTATTGGTTCTCCTAAGAAACATTTTTGTATTTCTTGATTTATAATTAAGGCAACTATTCAATACAGTAAGATGTTTTTTTTTAAAATAAAACTTTAAAAAACCAAAACAATATTTAATCTTTTTAAATATGTATAAAAATGTATAATTTTGCTTTCAGCATTTGACTTTTTCCCCCTTTACTTTTTAAAACAAATAATGTAATATTAGGGACAGATTATTTTTTACTTCAAATTCAAAATAAATATAAAGAAATAATAAAAACAGTAATGAAACTTTTATTAAAATATTTATTAAAAAAAACTTTGTATAATTCTGTCAGTTAAAGTTTTAAATGAATCAAAACTTAATGTTTTTAATTTCAATTGGGGTTAAAAAATTCAAAGAACTTCAAAAAAAAAAATGTTCAACAATATATTTTGGGACTTGTAGTGCTATATTTATTCACTTTACACATTTTTTTTTTTTTTTTTTGCAGAAGAATGAACAGCACTGAAAAATTCCGAAATCATCCTAAAAAGATGAAAGAAAACTCGGCTAAATACTCGGAATATTTTCTAAAAGAAAGGGAAAGAAACAAAGCAAGAATAGAAATTACAAAGAAACTACTTTAAAAAATTACATCTGTGGCCATGAAAGAAAAGAAAATGTAGAGGCAAAACCAGAATGAGAGGCAGAGAAAGTGTAGAGAGAGAAAGAAATCTTCGACAAAAGGGGCCACACCATCTCCAGCTGTAGAAGCAGAGTCGATGGCAATTTTTTGAAGAGCTCAAACCTTTGGTAATGCAATCCATAGACAGGTACAATCTTCTGTTAATGTCATACAACCATAAAAACTACAACATTAAAATTGCATGGTCATACTTTGCAAGGACTCATAGATAAGGAGCTGTGGATGGTGTTGGTTCGGTAACAAATAAAAAATGGTGTCACTTGCCGTTACAGCGTAGAGCAACAGTCAATTCTGCATCGGATTTCGCCATTTGAGCAAAAAAGGCTCTTAAAAAAATCAGAGTACTTTATTCTGCGGAGAGCGATATCACAAAAGATGTTGCAAAAATGCTTCATGCACGCTGCTGTCTTGTACAAAGCTATACCAAACTTACAATCGGTACACCATGTTGTACCGATCGATATGGGTACAATTCAAGTGGCAGGTACTAACTGCAGAAAGTGCACTGAAGATAGTTTCATTGCTGCCTCAGTCGGAAACGATCTCCCTTGGTAATATAAATGCTATTGGAGATTTTGTAGAATTAGTTTTGTTTTCTACCTCAAAAAAAAAAAAAAAAAAATTGGTCAAATCAAGCAAATAGATGGAGAAGACATACAAGTAGAATACTTGGAAAAAAAACCTTCAGAACATGTATACATCTGGCCCAATCAGTCAGACATATCATGGAAGAAACAGAACATTGTAATAAGAAAACTAACACCCCCTGAAATCATCAATTCTAGATTGGAAATGAGATTTATGTAAAAAAAATTTCCTTAGTTATTTGCAATTTCTCTTATTTATTACTGTGCTAATCATAAAATGTCTGATTGATAACTATTTGTGTATGTTGTTATTTTATTGGCCACACAAGTCACACCCGCAACGGGGTGTCACACCCGCAACGGCAACTTTGAATATTTTTTACAGTGAAACTAATTGAGTGAGTATCTAAATTTTTGTATGGAATAATTAGTTAAGTATTACTGTCTAACATAAAAAAAAACCAGTTTGATCAGTTGATATAATTCACAAAGTTTTGAATGTTTTGATCACAAGGTGAAAATGCATGTCCTTTTTATGTCACACCCGCAACGGGTAGAAATTAATTTTTTAAAAAATAAATAAAATATCAATTCAACTTGCAAATTGGCATCAATGTACCTGCAAGTGATCTTTATTGAAAAATATAAAAATTGAAACCTATACTCTAAAATATTTTTGCTGATGACTAATTTAGTTAGTGTAAATGTCACACCCGCAACTTTGGATTGGGCGATTTCTGCAGCCGTATATTTTTCTCTTCTTTTCTGTGATTTTCGACACAATATTTTCATTTAAAAAAATGACAAGTACCAGAGACTTATAGCCCTATCGTATGTATTAATCCATTTATCTTTTGGAACTGATGTGATATACCCCACCCTTGGCGACTTTTTCCTGTTGGGGCCAAGAAAACGATGTATGACGACATATGTCATACATCGTTCTTAGCGATGCTTTTTTAGCGCCAACAGGAAAAAATCAGATAAAAAACATGATCAAAGCACTTCAGAACACAATATATATAAAAACAACAAAAAACATCACGAATATACGCTTCAAAAATACCAGACACTAGAAAGTTTTTGTACACAAAGAACAATTACTAGAAAGTATTTAAAATGCTTAAATTGACAAATTACTATAACAGCTCACCAATGAAATATGTACCAATAGAAAAAAAAGCTATTTTCCAACATGCATTTCATCGAACAAAAACTTTTCTCATACTCTGCCAAAAAAGAGCAAAGCGATTCAAATTGCGATGTTTAAAGCGGAAAACATCCCCAAAATCAATAACTATTTCAGTCAAAAAAGCAATTAGTTACTCAAATTTTGATAGAAATGTCTCAACAGAACATCCTAAATATAAATAATACAAAAATACAATAATTAATTTGCTATCCAGACATGCTTTCAAAGTACCTATTATATTTTACATAAAATAACACCTTTATATTTTTATAAAAGGCTGGAGTCAACTCATTTTCAGAAATTCAGTACCTAAAGGAGACACGTTAATAGAATATGTCTAAATAATTTGTGGCATCGATGAGAATTAACTTTTAGAACAAAATAACCATACTATTTTTGTAAAATTAACTTACATACAGTAAAAATAGAGTTAACAACTACGAGAACCCATCAAGGATTTGTAAAAACAAAGAATTTCGGAAGTGAGAGTTTTTTTTTTTTTTGAATTCTAAAATAAAGAACTTATCTTTTTATATGTTATAAATCCTAACATTCTGTCAAAAATAACATCATATGACAATGGCACGTTACAGATACACACCACGTTGGATTTAACTTTTAATTAACATTCAAGTTTGAAGAAATGGCATTTTCTAATGTTTTTACTTCAAAACACAACTACTGAATTTAAACTAACACAAAATAAGCTTTTCTGTAAGGTATATTGCACGAAACAACACATATCTCTCCTACGTGAAACAGAGTAGACAACCCAAGTCCCAAGTAAACAAGTTTGAACAGATCTAAGATTGCCTAACACAGGTTAGTTTCACCAGGTATGCCATGCTTAAAAAATTATCGCCTCATTAGAGAGAAAAATATTTCAATTTTGTGCAAAAAATCAGATGCCGCCAAATGGAGGGATATATCACATCTGTACCTATCTTTTTAGACATGACTTGCCATAGATTTCTATAACATACTGGATTTTTTTTGTTCTGTAAAAAATGTTTGAAATCTATATTTCGGCCGTCCGTAGGAAAGTGCTTCCATCAGCAATTTTAAATAAAAAAATAATAATCAGCCTTCGGCTGTCTTTGAACCATCAGCCCAAAATCGGCATCGGCTTATCGCCCAAAAATTGCCTTTGACTGAGCCCTACTGTATTGCTTAAAGCATAAATAAATTGAATTTTTTAACCTACTAAAGGCAATGCAACTTGTATGCGACAAGTGACCAAGGGTGCCTTTTACTCAAATTTTTTGGAAAGGGGTCTAAATTCTCAATTTGCCAAATAGCTCTCCAAATCTTGCTGAATGATAAAATATGGATATGCACACATAAGTACGTCTAATAAAAAGGGACATTCGGACATTTAAAAAATAATTTTTTCTTTTTGTAATATAGCAGTTATGTCTACAAGTTTGCCGATTGTCGAACAAAATTTGCCTTGTGAGGAATTTTTTGGAAGGTCACAGTAGCAACCTGTGTTTCCCCATCCAGGCACTTTTACAAGCAACAGTTTCTAAACTCCTGTTTGTGAAAATTGCAACATCATGAAGGAAGCATCGTAGTTGAATGAAATTTAAAACTCAGTTGAGTGGTAATGGTACAAATAAATGATTACATTTTCAAACCAAACAAACAATAAAAAAAGAAAGAAATTAGTATTTTGTGTGGCAACTATGCGCCACAATAAGAGCTGTTACACGACTTGGCATGGAGTGAAACAAACTTTGAATATCCGCCTGCGGAAGATTCTTCCATATTGTTTGTATACACAACCAAACTTCGTCTGTCGAAGCAACAGGACGAGGATCACGAGCCAGACGCTGCACAACAAAATCCCACACGTGTTCAATTGGTGACATATCTGGGGAATATGCAGGCCAAGGAAGAAGCTGTATCTGCTGCGAATCAAGGTAGGATTTGACAGTCCTGGCGACATGTGGATCGGCATTATCCTGCTGGAACACAGCTCCTGGCAATCCTTGCAGGAAAGGAATAGCTTGGGGCTGTAAAACTTCGTTTATGTATAGAGTACTGTTCAAATTGCCCACAATTCGTAGTAATTGTGATCGTCCATTATATGCTATGGCAGCCCAGATCATAACTCCGGGTGTTCTTGTCCACTTTGGTGTTTGATAATGCACTCCGGAATGTGCTGTTCACTGGCACAGCACCTGACATGAAGTCGGTGCCACAAATTGAAGCGGGATTCGTCAGAAAAGAGGACCTGCTGCCAGTCAGCACGTCAGCTGCTATGCACATTGGCCCATTATAGCTGCAGGTGGCGATGGTTTTGCGTGAGAGGAATCCTATATAAGGGAATCTTTGCACGCTGCAGCAGACTGTGATGTATTTATCCTTTGAGATGGAGTGGGCATGTGTGTATTTACGCATAGCACAGGCAAGGCATAATTTAATACGGCACAATACTTTTATTACACATTATTCACATCACGAACACATAACTATATACATCACGAACAGAACTAGAACTGAAACTTCACGCACAAAGATAACAGTTACGGTTACCGTTAACCGGTTACATATCGATATATGACACAGACGTCTCCGAATTGATGAAGTACACAATGAAACACCTGTAGCTGTTGACCACTGTTCTGCCAGTTGTCTAGAAGAAGCTGTGCGGTTCGTCAGCGCCATACGCACCAGGTGTCTATCATCGCGAGCTGACGTCACATTTCGGGGTCCACTCTCGGATTTCCGAGCTGTCTGACCCTCGTGGAGTTGTCCGTCTTTACTGACAACTTTCCCGAACTTCCACCTTTTATCACTGTGACGGTAGTTGCGCACTGCCACGTTGTCCCCTATGCGAAAGACACGATCCGAGAACTGAAAGTTATCCTTCCTAATCCTGTCTTGGACCCTGGCGTGTAGATCCGGTTTCACCAGGTCGATGCGTGTCCGGATCTCACGCTTCATCAGCAGCATTGCCGGGCTGTGGAGGGTGATCATGTTCGGAGCCTTCCTATTAGAGGTGCAGATTAGCGGTCGCCACTCGCCAAATGGCGACCAAAAATTTTAAATGGCGACCAAAAATTACAGTGCCGATCGCCACTGGGTGATCAAAAAAAAAAAAAAAAAAAAACCCCAATGCTTGCATTGTGCTTTGGAACCAGTTTTTTAAGCTGTGGGGTTATTTAGGGAGCCATGGTGCATTTAAAATCATACTTCGCGCAAAAAATTGCATCTCGGGATAAAGATTTCAATTTTTTTGCATCCTGTAAATATTTTAATATTTTTGATGATCAGAAGTTATATTGACACAAGTTACCTTAAATTAGCTTATTTTATTTTTAATTTCAATGAATGGATTCATTTTTGTTGGTCCCATGCTTCCTTTGTAATCGTACATCGCGAGGAACTGCACTGGGTTGAGATTTCAATCCTTTTGCATCTTGTACATATTTTGATATTTTTGAGAAACGAAAGTTGTTTTAACATATGCTACTTTAGATTAGCTTGTTTTATATTTAATTTTAATAAAAGGATTTACTTTTGTTGTTTCTTCTTACTTTGGAGAAATGCTAACTTTATAGTACTTCGCGGAGAATTGCATCTCATGGTTGATATTTCAATCCTATTGCATCGTGTAAATATTTCAATATTTTTGACCATCGGAAAATATTTTATGACAGGCTACTTTAGATAAGCTTATTTTAAGTTAAATTTTAATGAATGGATTTATTTTCGGACCCATTCATCCTTTGTAATCGTACACCGCGGGGAACTGCACCTCCTGGTTGAGATTTCAATTTTTTGGATCTTGTACATATTTTGATATTTTTGAAAAACGAAAGTTGTTTTGACATATGCTACTTTAGATCAGCTAGTTTTATATTCAATTTTAATAAATGAATTTACTTTTGGAGAAATGCTAACTTGATTGTACTTCGCGGAAAATTGCTTCTAGTGCTTGATATTTCAATCCTCTTGCATCGTGTAAATATTTCAATACTTTCGACAATCGGAAGTTATTTTTTGACAGGCTACTTTAGATTAGCTTATTTTAAGTTAAATTTTAATGAATGGATTTATTTTTGGACCCATGCTTTCTTTGTAATCATGATTCGCGGGGAATTGCATCTCGTGGTTGAGATTTCAATCCTATGGCACCTTGTACATATTTAAATGTATTTGACAATCGGAAGTTGTTTTGGCACAAGTTACTTAAAGTAGCTTATTTTAAGTTTCAATTTAAGAAATAATAAATACTCTTATTTTCGGGAGACGTGCCAACATCGCACACGGGATTGGCAAAAAACTACTTCCAGTGTTCAAGATTTCAATCCTTTTGCATCTTTTGAATATTTCAAGATTTTTGACAATTGAAAACTATATATAAATGACTAAAAATGAATAAATTCAGTTTATATATTTATTTATTTTTCAAGCTTTATTTTAATTTCTTTTAGCTTATCGTAGTAGTTTAGCTTATCTCACAATTTAATCATTAACTCATAATTTAATGGAGTGCCTCGTGGAAAGCAAAGATTTAGAGGACAATACATTAAAATTTAGGCATATGAATCATGATTTATGCGATCCCTCTAATATTCAAGATGCATGGGACGACTACACTTTTTTTTTTGACAGTTTTGTCAAAATTTTTTGCCAGAAGAGTTATTGAAGTTAAAGTGTCCCACTCTTCCGACATTCTGGTTAAAATTGCTTCAGGTGATGGATTCGAGTTCAATGCTAGCTGAACCTAATTTGCCAGCTGATTATGGCAACTCAATAAAAAATACATGCAAAATATTTGGACCGCCAAGTGAAGCAGCTTTTTCAGAATGGAGGGAGCTGGAAAGACCCATACAATGCCATTTTAAAAACACCACTATAAAATCCAATAAATCTATGCTTTAAAAAATATTCAAAAGTAACTATCAAAGAAAATATTTTATTTTGTTGAAATCACATTTAACAAAATATATTAATATCCACAGTGAAGTGTCCCTGCCATCAGAACTTTCAATCATTTATTCTTTTTGAAGAACCTAAACGAGTTCATGTATCACAGTCTTTTAAACTTTAACTCAATTTTTGACTTAAAGTATGTATTACAAGTTCCAGTGCCAATTTTTTCTGCAAAAATAATAGGTATTTATAAAGCGCAATTATTTCCCTACATCCAAACTGTGTAAATGTGACAATGGTGTTACACATGTATATATTTTCATATTACAAGCTGTGACTAATTACTGCAGAATGTATTTCAAAAGATTAGCAAGTAGATTTACATCTGTATACTGCACTAATATATCATGTTTTATATTAAATAGATTTGTTTGCTGAAGTTTTAATTAGCATTGACATTAGCGACATCCTATTTCAATCCAAATCATAGACTCTAATTCCTTCAATGAGAAAAATAAAATAATATGATTGGTACTGACTTTTATTACTCGACGTTAAATCCCGGTTATCACAAATTTGTCATTTCAACTGCGCTTGCGCGCGGACTTTGCTGATTTCAAAAATCTTGCTAAAATTAATTACAAACATTTGAAATTTGTTAATAAATATGAGATGGCAACAGAAAAAAAAAGAAATCACAAAGCTTTCTCTGATTTAGTTTTTAGGTCTCGGTGAAGACTGAGCATGGCCCCACTCAATTAATGGCGCTGGGCCATGGACTGAGTTTTGCGTCTTAATTATTAATGGATTCGGTGTCTGATTTTTCCATCAAACAAAGACCCTTTTCAGGGCCAGATTTTTAATCTCACAAGAGCGTACTAGAATTGCAGCATCACTTTTAATACAAAGCCGAACCCTCAACCTAAATAAAAATGTATAATACTAAGCTGTTTACGCCTAACGTAAAATATCCACGAAAACCGGATATCTGTACTCATATTCCAATCATTTTTGAAGTACACAACGTGTTTTACGTTTAAGTTAAATAAATAAATATTTCTAAACCAATAAATATTGAAGTGTCATTTTCTCTTTACATTATAAAGATTATCAGTTATTCATATCCGTAGTTTCATATAATATATCACGAAATCGATGTGAAAATATTCTAATGGCATTTATTAATTTGTTGAGACTCTAGCTCAGCCTAAATATAAACTAGCAAGACGAAGAGCTAAGTCCGCACGCAAGCACAGTTGAAATGGCAAATTTGGGATAACCGGGATTTAACGTTTAGTACTTTTATTAGGTTAAGATTTTTAACTCACACGTGTGTATATATCTATCTATCTATCTATCTATCTATCTATATATATATAGAGAGAGAGAGAGAGGGATAAGTGTTTTTGGCTACCAAGAATTTGAAGTGGCTACCAAAGTTTTTGGTGTTAGTAGCCATTGGCTACCAAAGAAAAATTTCAGTCTACAGCTCTACTTCCTATACTGCATCAGGAAGGTGCTGAGCTTTTGCTGGATGGTGCCGGGGTACTCCTTCATGGCGCGAAGAGATTGCTTGACGGTAAACACATACCTTTCAGCTTGACCATTGCTGGAAGGCTTGAATGGAGCTGAAGGTCTATGCTTAATCCCGTTCCGGCTCAGGAAGATCTTAAATTCATCGGACTTGAACTGTGGCCCGTTGTCACTAACTATCATCAGTGGAAGTCCAAACCTCGCGAAGCAGTCCCTAAGACATTCGATCGTCTTCAATGCTGATGTATTCTTCATTGGATACACTTCCAGCCATTTAGAATGTGCATCCACGATGATCAGATACATATATCCGAACAATGGCCCAGCAAAATCAACATGTAGCCTCTCCCAAGGTTTGCTTGGGTACTCCCAATGGTGGACTTTGGCTTTTTGGGGATCTGTTTTAATTTGCGCGCAGTGGACACAATTCTTTACTGCTTCTTCTATATCCTTGTCTATGTTCTTCCAAAACAGGAACGATCTTGCTATCGCTTTCATCTTTACAATCCCTAAATGCCCTTCGTGTAACTCCTGTAGCACCCGGCTCTGGAATTGTTTTGGAACCATGACTCTAGATCCGAACATGATGCAGCCATCTTGGAGACTGTATTCCGCTTCCTTCCCCTTTAGACCCTCTCCACTTCGAAGTGCCTGCAACAGTGGTCTGCTTTCTTCATCTTCCTCTGTTCCTTTGGCTAATTCCCTGGCAGTGACTGGGAGTGTCTCAATCTGTTGCAGTTGGAAGAGCGTAACATCATCTCGGACTTCCAGTTCTTCTGACTGAGTCGGTAACCTTGAGAGAAAATCAGCATTCCCATGGTCCTTGGTGTTACGGTAGATGATGTCGAATTGGAAGGATTGAAGAGTCAAAGCATAGTGAAGAAGTCGTGTTACTGCCAAAATTGGTAGACCTTTCTTCGATCCAAAAATTGCAACTAATGGCTTGTGATCTGTTATAAGAATGAATCTTCGTCCCTTTAGGTATAGGTAGAATCTCTTAACTGCCCACACAATTGCAAGGGCTTCCTTATCAATTTGTGAATATTTTTTCTCTGCGTTGTTAAGAGTTCTTGATGCAAAAGCTATAGGTCTTTCTGTTCCATCGGACATTTTGTGGGATAGCACCGCACCTAATCCTACTAGACTCGCGTTGGTTGCCAATGTTACTGGAAGTGCAGGGTCATAGTGCACCAGAATTTGTGGGGAACAAATCACTTTTTTAATGTTATGGAATGACTGTTCACAGTCCTTCGACCAGATGAACTTTGTTTCTTTTTTCATTAAATTATTCAACGGATTAGCAATTGTGGCCAAATTTGGACAAAACTTCCCTTAAAATTGTACTAACCCCAGAAAACTTTGAACTTCTTGCACATTTTTTGGTTTAGGGGCACTCGCTATTGCACAGACTTTTTCATCTGTTTTATGCAAACCCTTGGAGTCAATCTTGTGACCCAAAAAATTAATCTCTTCCTCAAAAAATTTACTTTTCCTCAAATTCAGTTTTAATCCATGCTCTTTGTATTTTTGAAAAAAAACGTTAGCAGTGCCTCAAAATGTGCATCTTGAGTAGGTCCTGTTATACGAACATCGTCCATAACCCCTGCCATTCCCTGGAACAGACCGTCAACATAGCGCTGCCAAATAGCTGGAGCCGCGTTTAGCCCATACATAAGCCTTTTGCATTTGTACAACCCTTTAGTTGTGTTAATTGTTAGGAGTTTTTGACTATTTTCGTGAATCTTTAGTTGTAAATAAGCGTGTTTAAAATCTAATTTCAAGAATTCTTTTCTCCCATTTAGACAAGAAAATATCTCCTCCAACCTTGGTAAAGGGTGTTGTTGTACCATTATACTAGGATTAAGGGTTACCGAGTAGTCTGCACACAGAGGTATTGATCCATCTGATTTTACGACTGGTACTACTGGCGTTGCCCATTCAGATGTTTCCACCTTTTCTATAATTCCCTCCCTTTCTAATCTGTCGATTTCTTGTTCAACACGATCTTTTTAAAGCGAACGGAACAGGCCTTGATCGGCAAAATTTCGGTGTAACGTCTGATTTAAGTTCCAATTTTACTTCATAATTGTTTATTTCCCCTAATTTATCATCAAACAATTCTTTAAACTCATTTAAGTAGTTTACTCAGATCATATTTCCCATGTGCACCAATTGATTTAATTGAATTTCAATTTATTTTGATTTTGAAAACCCATTCCCTACCTAAAATGGTGTCTAAGTCTTCCCTAACAATGTATAAATTTAATTTCAATTTTTGATTGTTATATTCAACGTTTACATTTACTACTCCCATTGGTACAACTTTCCTCCCATTATACGTAGTGAAAAACCAAGTTAGTCTTTTGCGAAGGTTTCTTAGAAATTTCCCTGAACTTCTTTATATTCATCACAGAAACCGCTCCGCCAGTATCTAACTCCATGACTATAGGGCTGCCCTCAACTGTAACCGTCAGCATTATTGGGGGTCTTTTCCCCTCCTCCAAAATAATGCTATGTAATGGAACTGAGTTTTGGTTTCCATTTTCGGAATCAAGTTCGGCACTAACTTGTCTTTGTTTACATTCTCTAGACTTTTGTTTTGCATAGCAAGCTCTCTCTATGTGCCCAACCTTCTGACAGAAATGACACTGACTAGTTATAAATTTACAATTGTTACGATCATGATTCGTTCCGGAGCAACGCGAACACGATTTATTCTTAGCCTTGAATGCATCTTTCTGTTTACTTTTTTGTTTATATTTATTTTTCCCACCTGGCCTCTCAATTTTCCTTTCTCCCATCTGATGGACGTTTACTGTTTTATCTAAAAGCTCAGATGCACCTTTGAGAGCTTTTTCCATAGCCAAAGCAATTTTCAGTGTTCCTTATAAATTCGTATCATCTTCCTCAAAAATTCTATTAAGAATAGCTTTATCCCGCAACCCACTAACAAACACATCTCTTAACATTACATTGAGCATGGCTTCCCCATAGCAACACGGAACTGAAAGGGATCTTAACTCAGCCAGATAGTCACTGACCGTTTATGTCTACTGGGTATAATTAGTGGTTTCGGATTTAAATGCTCTTTTAAAGTAATTTTCAAGCAATCAAAATCTTTTTCCGAAGGATTATCAATGAGCTAGCAGATTCTTGAGCAAATTATACATTTTCGGGGATAAATTTGAAATAAAAGCTAACCCACGTTTGTCTTCAGGAACATTTTGAACCTTTAAATATGCATCAAAGCGTTCAAGAAATGAATCGAAGTTTTCCTGACCTTCTTCAAACTTTTCAAAATGAACAGAAACTTTTGAACCTTCATTTGGTTTCGTTTCTGGCGTAACTGCCAATCTGTCCATTAAAAGTTTGTTTTGATCAATTAAAGCTTGAACCAGAGCCTCCATGATAAAATATTACTAGAAAATTTGATTACAAAACTTTTACCTTGACCTTGGCTGCATCAAGCTTTATCCTAATCCATTAGATTCTGTCGAAACACTTCACGAGAGTTCCGCTGAAGAATCTCATTACTTCACGGGTTCGCAAATCATTTCGTCGCCAGCGGTGATGTATTTATCCTTTGAGATGGAGTGGGCATGTGTGTATTTACACATAGCACAGGCGAGGCATAATTTAATACGGCACAATACTTTTATTACACATTATTCACATCACGAACACACAACTATATACATCACGAACAGAACTAGAACTGAAACTTCACGCACAAAGATAACAGTTACGGTTACCGTTAACCGGTTACATATCGATATATGACACAGACGTCTCCGAATTGATGAAGTACACAATGAAACACCTGTAGCTGTTGACCACTGTTCTGCCAGTTGTCTAGAAGAAGCTGTGTGGTTCGTCAGCGCCATACGCACCAGGTGTCTATCATCGCGAGCTGACGTCACATTTCGGGGTCCACTCTCGGATTTCCGAGCTGTCTGACCCTCGTCCGTTCATTGCTTCCAAACATGCATGATTGTGCTGCTGTTACGCTGCGCGCGAGCGGCTACTGCACGATAAGACAACCCAGCTTAACAAAGGCCGACGATTCTGCCCTGTTCAAACTCCGAAATTTGCTCAAATTTCGCTTTCTTTTGTCGAAGAGGCATAGTAAAGATTCAATCAACATTTTCTCAAGCATATAACCACCGATAATCGTACACGCCTCGCTACAGCCGCTATTTATATTTGGTTCGATCCGCCGTTCAGAGGGCGCTGCTCAGCATACGCATTCGCTACTGGTCTGCAATTCTAATCATTTGCATATCATGCCCTACTTTGCATTTCCTGCAATTTTCAGCTCACTCACGTAAGTCCTTCGTAGTGTTGCAATTTCACAAACAGGAGCGTAGTTCAAAAAAAAATTATTTTTTCTCAGCGAGAATTTTTTTCCACCCATGCACAGAAAAGAAGAGGGGGGGGGGGATTTCTAATAGGGAAGGTGGCTAATACTTTAATTTTACAGAAAAAAAAAACTGTTAAAACCTCCCAAGTTACAAAAGGACCGTTTTTGATGATTTAATTATTTTAGATGTATATACCTTATTAAGTCATCCTTCTTGCTAGAAGTGTGCATGTTGCAAAAACTTTTTCCCAGAAAAAACTCCCAAATTGCCCCCCCCCCCCCACCATAGAGGTTCTTCTTGGTAATCTTTTTACGGTCCTGAATGCGGTATAGATAAATTTAGGTTTGCCTGTCTCGTGAATTCTTCCTTGCTGCTGAAACTGAATACTTCCTTGCTTTTCAAGTATAGTAAGATAATTTATAACCCAAATTAAAGCTTTTCCTCCCTAGTCCAATACATGCCAGATTGCGTTGCAGAGCAAATGCAGTATCAATTAATCCTATACTTACTCCTAATTTGAAAGTGATTAGATGTTGAAAGTATTAAATTTTCTTTCATTAAATATTCCCCAACAGCTAAACCTCTTAGTCTCATTAAATGACCCTCAAATAGTTCTGAAGTATTTTATATGATGATGTGTTTAATAATATTTAAAGACTTGTTTAGTTGTTATGTGTTACAGTTAATGAACTATGTTAAACTCATTTCCTCTATGAATTAATAACTTATTAAGTTTTGAAATCCATCTGCACCTTTTTTTCTTTTTCACTGAATTTTTCGCTTTCAAATACAATGTTTTCATATTAGGGTATTCATATGATACACTATACTGCCGTAGGAAGGTAAGTGGCAGTATCTGCAAAAATAAGTTTGAAGATATTTGAAGAAATGCATTTTGAATTCAATACTAACAATAGGGAAATGTTGGAATTAGACTTTTATTCGCGCTTTTTCCCCCATCAAAAACTAAATAAACAAGCTATGCAACAATGCTAACGTACAGGGTCATTCCGTGCAACCTGTAGGTTAAAATTTCAAACTCAATCAATATTAATGTGTTATACATTATTTTAGACATAACATTCTCAATTTTCGAATCTAGTAAAAACATTTTTCAAGATGGGTGCCTTACATAGGATAATTGCTGCTTGAAGATCAACAAAATGTAAATTTTATCTATAAAACAGTTCAAAAACTCCGCCGGTAATTTTTTAAGCATACATTTGATGTTAATAATTCTTTTTTCCACTTATTGCTTACATTTTAACATTTCAGTTTCTTTAATTTCTCTTACTGAATTATTTTTTTCTCATTGAGTCTAATTTGAGTTTTGTGACGTCACAAAACGTCATATTCTCCCTTCAATACTTTTTATAGGACTATAAAAAGAAAATTTTCCCTTTATTCTCTTCCCCAAGAGCTACCTAGAATGCATTTAAAATGTTGAAATTTTATTAAACTTTTTAAACAATTGGTTATTAGCATGATGCACGTGACAAGATTTTGACGAACATAATCGCTTGAAACTATCTTTCGAACATTTAGTTCAATAAGAAATAATTGAAATGAATATTTAATTTTTTAAATGTCACTATAATATTCTTTAGTTTTTGCAACAGTTAACTCAATTTTTTAACACATATTTGGAGAATTTTCAAAACGGTGCCTCAAAAAGAAAACGAGTTAAAGCAGAGCAAGAAAATGACAAGGAAAAAAAGAAAATGACAGGAAAAAATCAGCAAAGTGTGAATATTACGACAAAAAAAAAAAAAAAAAAAAAAAAGTAAATATGTTAATAAAGAAACAATTTAAAAAATCAAGAAGAAATCAAATGAAGTCAAGAGATGAAAATCAATTTAAGGGAAACAAGTAAGCTAAATTTGTATGGAGTTGTAAAATAATGCAACTTTACCTTTCTCAACATGCAAAGCTTAGGGAAAGATTTAAAAAGCATGCTCATCCAAGTAGTTTCAGGAAAAAATAGGCTCTTAATGTTATCTCGCTAAATAATAATATTATTGGAATTACTGTGGCAGAAATGAAAGTCAAAAAATTCCTGTAGGAAGCCTTCTTGAAAAAACAATCCTTACAATTGATTTTATTATGTAAAGAAGATTGCATTTCTTGATAGTTTTCTTTAAAAAGAAGCTTCACTTGTGAGTGATTAAAAAAAAGTGTGTTATAAAGACTCAGGATAGATGTAAATCTTCTATCTTTTCTTCTTTTTTACACTCTTAACTGTCATTTCACCCCTACGTTTTCTCTCACGCCAAGCTCTTGTTCTTTCTGCCCCTGATTTAGGCATATACATGACCGGGTTGTAGTTTTGGCCAGACGAAACCCATTTTGGCCATGCCACTGGCAAAAACCGGTCAAAACTGGATTTAACCACCATAGAGCTGGCAAAAACTGCATTGTATAATAGCACACTAAAATATGTGTATACATACAGTTTGGATGCACAATATAGCAGAATTTAATGCATGATTGAAAGAAATAGGATGTGTATTTATCATAATTGAAATAATTTTTAAAACTGATTTATTGATTAAATGCAACTTTTTTTAACATTAAAAATTATTCACAATGAAGATAAAGGAACACTTGTTTATTACGAATACTGAACAGCCTACAATATAAACTATTAGCTGTTCTTCACAAAACTTGTAACATGTATTCAATGCATTAAAAAATAAGTAATTTACTTTGATTAAATTTGAAATTCATTTTGTGGGTGTAAAATGAACTGTTTACTTAAATAATAAATATTGACTGATTATAGGATTGATGTTTCATATTTCTTTTAATAATGTACTCATTTATTTTGATTTTGAATTTTATTATTTTCTATATCCACACCTAATGGCCAAAACTGGACAAAACAGGTTTCATCCAAGCCGGTTAACTGTTTCTTTCTGTGGTTAAAACCACCACTGGCCGAAACTCTAACAACCCTGATACACGATGATTGTATATTTTAATGACGAAAATAGATCATAAACATTGAGAAAACTAAAAATTACTTGAAATCAGACTTTTAACTGTTGACAAAAACAATAAAAAATAATAGCAATTATTAAGTTGATTTTGATAAGAAAAGTTAACTAAATTCAAGGCAAAGCCTTAACAATGTGAGTTATGCTCTTAAACTGATGACTTGACTTGAATCAAAGAAATCCTTGAAAACTTGCATTATTTGACACATTTAAAGCAACAAAAATTCACAAATAAATGCTTACATAAGTTCAGCCTTGAAATTAAATTGTTAATTTTATTAAAAAAAACTAAATTTATAAATACTATCACTTTTCATTATTTTTGGCAGCAATTAAAAAACCAATACGTCACTTCCGTCACACTAAAAAGTTGGTGACCAGAAATTCAAAGCTCTTGCATAAAAAGTTTCACTTCAAAACAGAAGAGCAAAAAATAAATTTTGCACAAAGCCAATGAAAAAGTTTATTTCATCCACAGTGAAAATTCACCACAGTTTTTAGACAGTATTAGTGCTTACTTATTTTTATAATATTCAAACACGTAACAGTCTAAAGAACTAAACAAGTCGATTTCTAAAATGATCTACTGTAACCGTGATGAACTTGACTTCAGAGTTACGTTCGTCACATGTCATATTTTGATGAAATATTCATTTCTGTCACATTAAGAAAAATGAGTATAATTCTGCATGAAAAATAAAGTTAAGGAATGAAAATAATGCATTGAATTGTTTTTACAATAATATCTATCTTTACTTTAGAAAAAATGAGAGCTGAATTTCATGTAGCGAATTCAAGGTTGCAAAAATGTTACATTTGTCACACTATAGTAATTCAGATTCAAAAACCAATTTATGTAATTTATACTGTGTTTTATTGCATGAATATTACACAGAAGTTTTATTCTTTCACAAAATTCCATAAAATCACAAGCAAATGATTATTAAACATTTAAAATTCATGTCATGACAGGAAACAGTCTCTGAATGTTACGTTCGTCACTATGGAAAGACCATACAATAAATCACAAAAAAAAAAAAAGAAAAAATTGGCATTTACTGCCGTTTACCCGCCCATGGCAGTATATGGCATACATTATGATTGCTCAGTTTCTATTCGAGCAGAGCTGAAGGAATACACCCGAGCAAATCCAAGTTCTGATTTTTGAAGTGGTCAGTATTTAAATACAACCACACAAATCTAAGAAGTCGGGGTCATAACTAATATTGGAGCACAAAGAGGGTATGGTCCGTATAACAAAGAGGCTCTTCCAGTAGTTTCTCAAAATTTAAATCTTCAAAATGCAACTTTTAGCAAAATTTGAATGATTTATGGGGGGTTATGCCCCCCCCTGACTCACCTTCTGGAAAAGCCCTTGCATGCTCTCTCATTACCTTTCACAATACATGATTCCTGCCACCTTAACTCTTGTGCCAATCCCAATTTTAAAAAGTAAATTTTAAAATGTTATTGAAAATTTGAAATGTCTCCTTTTTTTTGATCCTCTGCCTCTCTCTCCCAAAACCAAAAATTGTGAAGTGGGAACTCTTTTTCGATGACCTTCATTCATTGAAGCCATCTCAAAGGCATTGTACCTAAAATTTACTGAATAATTATAGGGTCTGGTAGGGTAAAGTTGTCATAAATATTGCATACGACCGCTGTTTCGGAACTCCTGTCTTATGCAATATTTAGGTCTCCTGTCCTGCATAGTGCTCAAAAATAAAGATTTTTTTTCAAAGTTAAAGTTTTATTTTTCATTCTGAGCAAATTAATTATATTAAGAGAAAAAAAAACTACTTTTGAAACTATTTATGCTAATTTTCTTGCATAATGATCTCCTGAATCCAAAAAGACCCCCGTTTCCCCCCACCACTTTTTAGAAATGGCGCCCTCCTATTCATTTCAGTTTTGACAATTTCATTAACATTATTTTGATTTGTAGGATCATGGTGCATTAAATTAGCCGTTAACATTCGTCTGAAGGGCTAGAGAGATGACAAGTTTAAAAACATAAACAGAAGGACCTAGGAGGGCAGGGGGGGGGGGAGGCCACTCACAATACATAAAAAAATCTTAAAACAAACCTTTTTCTGGGTTTTTTTTTTCATTTTTTGTACAATATGGATGCATTTTTGAATTCATAGCTCATATGAGTTAGGCCAATGCTCTGGTTTCGTGAAGGAAAAAAAGTGAAGACAATTGTGTAGAATAAACTGAACCCCTACCCCCAGCTTTGGTGACTTTTCAAATGTTAGGGGGATACCCCTCATGACTCCCCAAGTTGCTGCAAATGGTACATGCTTTTGAACTTTTCACCTAGCTCCCAGGGCTGTAGTTTTGGCCAGACAAAACTGATTTTGGCCACACCACTGGTCAGGGGTGGCCTGGCCCAATTGGACACTCGGACGTGTCCTGGTGTGCTCTTCACCAAAGCGCCCCCACCAGAGAGGGGAGGGGGATTTTTTTTTAGTAATTTACAAAAAAAAAAAAAAGCGCCTCCTCGGGAAACCTTAAAACCTCTACAGGGGCGCCTCCAAAATTTTGCAATAACATCGCAAATTATTGGGTACTTAAATAATGAAACCTTTCAATGTTTCGCAGCTCCCCCTGGATGGCAAAAAGAGATGAAGAATGGTTCTGAAAGTAATAATATCTACAATATGAAGTCTTATGAAAAGTACATCATAAATACATGACAACAGCTAAGATAATTACAGTGAAAATGATTTACTACTTATTTTTTGAATTTAATTCTTCTGCAAAAGAGCTGAGATAAATGTGAAGTTTTACACAGCAGTAATCACTCATAAAATATAACTTTAAAAGGTAAAACTCAAAGATGATGTTGCTAACTGAAAGTATAAGAAAGCACAAAAATCATTTAAAGCGCATCCACAAAATCTTTGATTTGCAATCAAGAAAAAAAAAAAAAAAAAAAACCAGTGGACTGACAGCCCGTGGGGGCCAAGGCCTACTGCTGGGGTGCCCCCCCCCCCTAAGAGCGAGGGCACACTCCTAAATATTGTGAAGACCTCCCTCCCCAAAGTGAAAATTACTCCTAAAAACAACCCCGCTAAAAATTTCAATGGCGCAGCCTGCACCATGACCCATCGTGGGTGGGCACCCTTGCCTACCATGCCTATCTCAGTCTTCCTGACCAAGGGCTCTGGGTTGCTGCACAGATGTTCTGCTTAGGTGGTCAGCTGAATGCGAAACTCCTAGGGTTTAGTTCCCAAGCACGCTTGGTACTTATTTTATCGACCCATTGAAGGGATGAATGGCTGAGTTGACCATGCCCGACCCAAGAATAGAACCCAGGGCTGCAGGGAACAAAAATTCACTTATTATTAAAATCCTGAAGAATCTCATGCGGATAAAAAGTTTTTTTATTTGCAAGTATGAAAAATATTTTGTTGTTCAAAATGTTGTAATACGGTAACTTACTTTGTGTTGTTGGTTAGGCCGTTGAAGTTGATGGTATCAGGCTCAGGTACGAGGTCTACTTGCTGAAAACTTATTATTTTGAATTTAATTGCCATCACTACGGCACAGAGGATAAGAATTTGGTTCAGCCAGGCTGAAAAGTTGAAAAGTTCAATCTATTATTTACTTGTCATGGTTAAAGAAAACTGTTGATTTTTTTTTTTTTTTTGCACTTTTACATTTACTTATGATAAAATTGCTATTAGTTTCGATTTGAAAAAGAACATATGAGGCAGTGAGAAGCACAAAGGGATATAAGTGCTAAAATTAAAAAAAAATGGATATAATCAGTAGAAGTAGTGGAATAACCTCTCTGTTTTTGGACAAAAGATGGTACTAGTTGCCCTGTTAAATTATTTAGAAAAAAAAAAAAAAAAAACCTCAATGAAAGCCTACTCAGGATCTGAACTTAAAATGCGTTTCACTAAAACTTTATCAAGTCCACTTAAATCCCTTTGCTTTAACCAATTTGTTTTTTAAAAAATGTATTGCCAATTTCAATAATTCAAGTAAACATAAAGAACAATTTCACTGGTTATGAAAATTGAAACAATCGAAAAATAGTTTACTCATGGTTCTGATGAAATGCTAAAAACTATGTTATTGAGTACTATTTTGAAAAATAAAGAAGTAACAGCGAAACAGGAACCATTTTCTCCCTTTGAGTTAGGTGACCACACGTTCCATTTTGAACGATATTGTCTCATTTTCAGGTATCCTGTCCCGTTTTCCCCCGCAAATACTGAAGTGTGCCGTTTTCTGAAGCAGCGAAAAAGAACACTGAATGCTTCAACCAAAAGTCACTAGGCGAAGCTGTTTAAGCATTATTATATCAACAAATTTAACCATGCTTAACCCATTCCTTGCCCCGGCCGATACAGGATCGGCCGCGCAGTTTGTGTTAATACTGCCCCGGCCGATTCAGGCTCGTCGCAAGAAAATGGTTTCTAACTGCCCTCGACGATCCTGTGTCGTCACGGCGTTTCTAGCAGTTTTTGCTTCGGCCGAATATGTGTCGGCGATCCTTCCAGGAGCAGAACCCTGTTATTGCGCTTCTCTGTTGGGTTCTGGAGCTTTTAGGGGAGCGGTAATCAAGCTCTTTTCTTAGACAAAAGGCTTGTAACTTATAGTATTTCACAGAACTTGTTGTAATTTATTTTATTTTACTAAGATATTAACTTTTCAAGTACTCTTTGATGGGACACGTATAATGCTTCAAATAATCAGGCATTATATTTTTATCTTTTCGTGGAAGCTTTGTTTCTTAGCATTCTAGCATTTGAACTCCTGATGAACAAGTGCGAAAACATTTCCTTACATATTTATCAATATTTCTATGCCTGAATAAAGCAAATAAACAGAAATATGTTTTTCTTGTTATCAAAAATCCACCTTCTTACGCAAGTATCCTTCACTAAATTGTTCATAATCCTCAAATTTTATAATTTATTTTACGCAATATTTTTTTAAAAATTATCTTACGTATCTTAATTTTGTACGAGTACGTTTTTTTTTTATTATTATAATGTGTTTACTACGCTTTTTATTTATTTGTATACTATTATTATTTTTTAGTGCTTATTTATTTTTAAATCATGATATTTTGAAACGTAAATTATATCTTTTTATATTCGCGGCACCCTTTGATGGATTTTTAGTGATACGGTTTTGAATATTTTTTTATTTCACGAAAAAAAAAAAAAAAAGACGACCTCATTGACTATACGTAAAAGTTGACTACGTAAAACATAAAACAGATACGACAGTACGAATAAAATGATAATATCTTGAGTTCTTTTTTTGTACGCTTTACTCATAAGAAACAAACATTCCTTTTCTCCCATTCTTTTTCAGATTTTATTTATTGTCTTAAAATAGCTCCAATGTTTTAATTGTACCTTCTTTTATGAGATTTTAAAAATATAAATTAAATATTTGGTTTCTTTTCAATAATCAAATTGCCATAATTAGTAAATAATCCTATGAAACTAACTAAAATTTATCCAAGTATGTTTTAAAAAAAATTTTAAATCCGATTCGATTTCAAGCAAGATCTCCTTTTTTTTTCCTTCTGAAGACATGTTCCGTCATATAAGCATAAAAGCTTGCTTTGAAATTCCTTTCTGAGCATTCTTTGAATGGAACTAACTTGCTCGGATGTTTGCAAAGAGGGTCCTTGGAGAATACAGACCTCCCAGTCGGTCTAGTTATTCCTCTCTCAGCTGGGGGCTTTTAGTTGCATGCACAAAAGTATCCTTTAGGGAAATAGGGGATTAGCCGCAAGTTTTGATCTTTTGTAATCATTTATCTTTAAAATACTTCCCACGCTTGAGCAACTGATATCTGGGCATTCAGAAGGGATTTAAAAGTCACCTGAATTACGATAAAAGTCGACCATAGTCCTGCCATCAAAGGGTTCTGTGTTTATTGGTCGTTTTGAAGTGTCACAATATATCAAAAGGCACCGAAGAATACTTTTTATCCTCTTAGAATATCATTCCCACACTTAAAGCGTTTTTGTCCATTCAGCGTTTTGTCCGCTTGTTCACACGTTGGATCGATCAGTCAATTGTTTGAAGAATGTTTTGTTGAGGCCTTTTGAAAGATAGATCATCTTACGTTTAACAGTAAAAGAAAAAAAAAGATATACTGAGATAAAAGCAAAAAGAAAAATAAATTAATAAAATAATTAGTGTTATGAAAATAATTTCTTTTCGTCCAATCCTCTATTGTTTCTTATTTTCCTGTTATGTACTGCGTAAATGTATGAATATTTCAACACATATTAGCAACCTTGTATTTTATTGCACTATTTAATTCAGCGCTTAAAAACAAATAAAGCGAAGCGATTTTCGAATGCAAGCTGAACAGCAAAAACAACATTAAAATACCGATAGCAAAATGGGGAGAAAAGTGTTATTACAACGTAGCAAAAAGCAACTCCGTTTCGTTATCTGCGGCATGCGCGTTAAGGGTTTTCGGGCTGGTCATCGAATGGGTTAATAAATCAATACATTTTATGTATTCCCGGGCCTAATGTACTCACAGAAATGGCATTTTCGCTTATTACTATCGTACACTAGCGAAAATGCACAGTTGTAAATCGTAGATAGTAAAGGAATGTTTATTTCAAAAATAAATTGCGTGAAATTCTGTCAATTATTTGATTTCTATGTAAAATCAGTATCATATGTACTCCAGCAATTTTGTACATAAAAAATTACATCAGTTCTTCTTTTTTACTTGTTCATTTCTTTTGTCTGTCAAACTATTAAAAAAAAATGTTTTTTTTTTTTTTAAATATATACATGTACCGATGCCTAAATTTAGTATGCTTCCCGTTTTGAGGAAAAAAGAAATCGTCACCTTACCTTTAAGTAACCTCCTACCACGTCCACTTCGAATGTAGACAACTTTTAAGGAAATGTTACACATTAGGAAACAAGTTATTCAAAGTTGAGAATCCTTATTGTAAACTAAAATGAAAAAAAGAAAATAAAAACGTTTACCCATTGTATCTTCTGGACTATTTTTAGTTCACACCGAAAACTGATGCGCAGTACCTCAAGCACTTAAGGGTTAGGCTGAATGCGTGGCAGTTTAGTTCAGTTGCCATTGCATAAAATAAATTTTGAAGTTTGTTCAGTTGTTGCATTAAATTAAAAAAAAAAGAGGGTTTCACTCCTTAAAATTCTTAAAATCGAATATTTATTCTGTGAACTCCAGCACCCCCCCCCCCCCCATTTTATCTACCAAATTTTAAGATTTTGCGCTTTAAGACTAACGGCCTAGCCCTAACTGTTTTATCGTAGCGCTATCTATAATCTCAACTTTTAATTTAAATGATCGCATGAGCAATGATCCACTCCAGTTGACTGCACGTTCTTTAAACTGCTCAATCTATTTCACATTTTCTAGCTGCATTTGTATTTAATATCTTGTGATTCAAGTTTCTATTCTGTACTAGAAGTAGCTTTTCTTCGACTGTTTTGTACTTATTTCGCCCATTTACTGACAAGGGCTGAAAGCCGCTTCTGGTTTAGTTTAGTTTCATTATTGAAACATGTATATGAGTCGGAAAATTGCAATTTAGGCAATCGTGGTTGTGTTAAGGGGATGGAGTTATAATCAATGGGTTCGAACTTAACTACTGAGGATCCTTGATATGCATAGATTGTTATTGTTCATACTGTCATTTATTAGTTATGTAGTTGCATACGTTGCAGATCTGCAGACTTTTTGAACACGCTCACTTGTCCCTTTTTTAGAACAGTTTGAAACATTATTCAAACACTTCTGAGAACACTTGTTGATTCAGCACACTTTTTAAAAACTTTTGGAGACATTTTGTGAACACTTGCACATGTTCCTTCGCTTTGAAAGCTTTTACGAAGCAGCAGCACATTTTTTACAGCACTTCCTGAATACTTCTTTGATTATGTCAGTAGTTTGCTGTTAGTTTTACAGCAATCTCGTGGGGCAACTCTCAACTTAGGGCAATAGACGATCTTTGACCAGAAGAGACCATCCTTTTTGACAGCATTCGCGAACCCAACCTACATCGATTCATTGCAACAAAATTTCTAGTAGTATCCTATTGAGAGATTCTATTGACTAGTAGGTAAATAAAGCTGTTGAAATTATAGTATTTGTACCAGCATTTGCAGTTAAAAACAAGTTTACAGAAATATCTTTCTTTTCGTTATTTCATTTGAATATAATTTCATTTAAAAATACTCATCTATCAAACTCAAAATAAAATACAGTTGGCTCTCTTTTAATTTCAACGAACCACAATAAATCGTCCTTAAATGGAATGCGTCCTTAAATGGAATGCTTCTAAAGCTACAGTGGAGCATCCCGGACCGTGAAAAGTCGTCTTCAAATAAAGAAAGTCGTTAAACAGAGAACCAACTGTAATAATCTTGTAACTAATCCTTATTGCATGGTTTGAAAACTCGAAAAAGTTTTTCGAAATTTTGTGTTTCTAAACTCGAAAGAATATATAGATTGATGATCACTACGTGAAACAATTGTTAATTAGTTAAAAACACATGGTCATTATTAACAGAGCCAAGATTAAAAAAGTCATAATTTCAGCAGATCTTATGTCAAATCTAGAACTAACACTAACGGTTGGATAACTATTGTCGCACTGATAAAATGAGTTACTTGACATTAAAGAAACGAACTGCTGATGTATGAAAGGAACTTACTTTGGGATTGCATTGATTATCCATGCATACAGATGTCTTCAAATCCGTAAGTAGTGCGATTTACTAATTGCGCGTTCACAAATGTCTCTGAAATGGCTGCTGGCGATGTTCTCGCAGTGTGTCACAAATGAACTGAAAACGGTATGGCTCACTAAGCTATCAGAAGTGTTTTAAGAAATATATCATCGCCTAAGATCATTCCACATGTGACGTTTTGAGGTGTTGAAATCGGATTATTTTCAAGGACTTGTAATATATTGTACCGATATGATTTCCCTTTGTCATCAATCTGTTATGTGAAGTTGGAATTCACAGAAAAACGAAAAGTCTAAAAAGTGTATAAATACTCAAAAAGTTATTAATCTATTGCTTCATCATGCCATTAATCACTAGCGAGGTCACAACCCTGCGCGGAAACCGTCGTAAGAGAACCTCAGTTTCCGATATATTCTTATTTCCTGGCTTGAATATGCAGAAAGTAAAACTAAAATAACACTTGAAACAAAGTTATGAAAGCGCATATTATCTGCTCATTAAAATCAGCAGGGGATACATTCGCGGATAGAAGTACTTTACCATCAAGAAATTCAAATTGTTAAGCTGTAAAAGAGTGATTGTGTGGTAAAAATATGCTTAAACTCAGTTTGGAAAACGAGAAAAGCATAACTTAGAGTGGATCGGGTGATTATTTTTGCTAAAACTACTAGCGAATTTGTCTTATTTTTGAAATGAACCTAAATTATTTTTTGCTGTTGCTGGTCATAAAAAAAAAGTATATTTTAAAATTAAAAAAAAAGAAATTTTTTTCCACATTTTTTAAGTGTATAGAACTTAGCGTATTCGTAATTTCAATGTAAATTAAACTCTAAATGTGTATGTTCGGGATAAACTCGAAAACTACCGGACCGATATCGCTAAACTTTTTACAGTAGGTGTTGGTTAGTCATGGGGAGGTTTATAGACTGTTTCGAAGCAAATTCGATGAATAGTTCTTTTTTAAAAAAAAAAATACGGAATGTAATTTTAGAACCCAAAAAGTACTCTTCTAATCGAAATAATTATCACATGATCTCGGTTTTGGTTTCAATGATAATCGCGAAAAAAGTACCCTCCTTAGAAGATTTTCTGTCTGTTATCCAAAGGGACGGAGGCTCTTAATAAACGAGAAAGTTAGTTATAAGCATTTTAAGTAAGGGAACATCAATTTTTAATTCGACTTTTGAATTGTTGCCGTTTTTGCTCATGTGGTCGAATACAATTATTCAACTGTTTTTAGGTTTCTCTAATAATAGTGGATTTATAAAAGTTCCGATTCTTATTATTTTTGGTCATTCAAAGTCTATTTATTTGATTGTGCAGCCTCAAGAAGATCGCTAAAACTTTTATTTTGAGTTTACAACTGAACTTTTAAAGTTCTCCCAGGGTAACTTTGTGACTGTCTATACGGACGGCTCATCTGACATATCCCTCAACGCCTCAACAAAGGAGGTGTTGGCATTCTCTTCCTCCTTCCAAATGGAGATAAATATACACATAAAATCAACACAGGCATAATTGCTTCTAACTTCACCAGTGAACTTCTTGCGATTAAGGAGGCACTCACTTTTTACATGACCAATCAAGAGATATCTCAGTCCCAACTGATGGATTGGCAATCTTCTCTGACTCAAAAGCGGCCTTAGAACAGGGTGGCGACAGATCAGGGAGGTCAGGGAAAAGTCAGGGAACTTTATTAATCAGGGAAAAATCAAGGAAATATCGGGGAATTTTGAAAAAATAACAAAAAATCAGGGAAAATTGATTTTATGAAGAAAAAATTTTTTTTTTTCTTTACAAAATTAAGTACTCTAATTCCCTACGCATTTTCCGCCAATTATCTGTTCAAAAAAAGTAAAATAAATGAGGTGCGATTATACACTGCCGCATATTTGTGCATCTTTTTTACTAAACGTCAAAGTATTGAATCTTACTTATTAACCACAGGATGAACTTATTAAGATTGCTTCTGTGTCTGTTAGGTTGTTTATTTTACCTAGCTTGAAATTTCCTTTTACGCTTTCAATGCTACGTAAAATAAACAACCATACAGGCAAAGAGGAAGGCTTCATTAATGCCTTAGCTCCGTTGCCTTTATCCCACTGTCTCGAAGTAATTAGCGTACTGTAATCACGATTTCAAGAAGAAATCTTTGGTTTTTAAATTAATACTATAAAAGCTTAAAAGTTATTACTTCTTTGGGTTTTTAATTTAATTGCTAAAATAGAAATTTCAATTAAAAGAACCTTGTTTTTTGCCGTTATACTATTTGTTGTCACCGCAGATTATAAAGGTTTTCTTTTCTTCAGACTTAAGTAATTTTTTAATTTTATAACCAAGTTGTATTCTTTTATATATTTTGATATTACTAATTGCTTTTTTTTTCTTGCATTCAAAGTTGTTTGTTACAAAAGCAATCTAAGATTTTTTTTTCGTTACATACTGAAATCATTTGAAATAGAGTTAACTTGTGAACTTAAGTAAATATTTTTATTTTTTTATTGTTAAAATGCTGTATTCATTCATTAAAACCTATATTTTAGATTAGAGAAAAGCTCCTTATGAATGGATGTCAAATGGTTTCATCTGTTTTGCATAAATATGTCAATTAGTTAGATAAGAATAACTACATTACTTCTATTCTTTCACTATTGTTATTCTTGCAACAATTATTATACTGTTTGAAAACTTAGTTCAAAATAATTTCAATTACTTTTTAGTTCTATCATAAATACACATATGTTTTTAAGAGTAATTTTAATAGTTTCTTAAATTTCTTATGCTAAGTGGTTTCTGGAAGTGAAGTTTTTTTTTTAAATTTTCTATAATCTTTCCATGTATAAAAATTTAATATACTGTTTTGTTGGTTTTTCCTTCCTTCCGAAAAAATTGTCTTGGTTTTTTTTTAACCATTTTATTAAAAAAGTAGCATCTTTTTAAAATATATCTTTAGTTCAACAACTTTACACAACTTAAAACGTTTAAAATACTGCATTTAATACAAACATACAATGGATTTCAAGTAGAGCAAAGAAAGAAAACCATTATCATTGGTAACGTAAATCAAGGAAATTTGGTGAACTTAATCAGGGAAATCAGGGAAAAGTCAGGGAACTTTTTTTCACAGTTCCTGTCGCCACCCTGTAGAAGCAATCAACAACGGAGCAACCAACATCACCTCTGCCATAAGTGCCCTACTCGAAGACTTGCACGGCAATGGAAAATCCTGCATGCTGCAATGGATACCGGCACACGTGAATATTAAAGGGAATGAGTGTGCGGATTCCCTAGCAAAAGAAGGCAGAAACATTGGCAAACCTTGCACCACCATCACGCTAGCTGACTCAAATGCTGTCGCAAAACATAGACTTCTGCCACATACCTTTAAGAAGCCCCTCATCACCGACTTTGATTACCCCAGAATCCTAACATCTACAATTGCAAGATTAAGAACAAACCACTATAAAGGGACGAAAATTCTTCCCGACAAAACGAGACCTTATATTCCCTGCAAGAACTGCACCGATGCCCAACTGACTCCGGATCACATTCTTGAGTGCCCGGCCCTTATCCCACATGTTCTGCAGCTGGGTATGGTGCCACTGGCTTCAGAACTTCGAGAGGTTCTCTACAGCACACATGCGTTGCAGCTAGCGGACGCAGTCTTGAAGACACACGGAGCCATTTAATTGTCCATGGACACGACAAAAAATAAAAAAAAACTGAACTTTTCATTACTGTTGTATTTAATGTAATCTGGACCTAAAATTTACGGTTTTAACGGTATTCAAGAATAGTCGAAGCTGATGTGGATTTTAAGGGACTGTCGTCATTATTCCAATAGGGAGTTTCGAGGACTTCTGTTCTGATTTAAAAAGGAATTTTTTGGTGCTGTTTCTTCAGTCTTTATGTTTTTTTCTCTAGATATACTGTTGTTACTGTTTCAGAATTTTTCTTCATTCTAAATGTCGTTTTTGTAACTATTTTCCCTGTCTAGGTAGAGATTTTTAAAGCGATAGTTGACGTTTTGGGAAACTGCTATGATCATTCTGTTATTGATTTATAGAGATTGTTTTCCTTGTTCCAATGGGGAGTTTAAAGAGTTTTCTTCTTTTTCTGAAGGGAAATTTTGGTGACAATTGTCTCCATTCTGAGGATTGGATTTTTCAGGAACTATTGTCTTTTTTCTGACGAAAGTTTTTAACGGAACCATTGATTTTATTTATCAATCATTGTCCCCAATCTAGTTGTGGCTTTAAGGAATTATCGTTATTTCGCTAATGAGGGTTTTTTTTCCCCCACATTAGTGTCGATTTAGTAATGCGAATATTGGGTGTCCTCCTTATTGGTTAACTGCAGTTCTTTTCAATGACGATTCATAGGTTCTGTTGACGATATTTCAGGTCTTGTTTCCCCTAACGGCTGTGTACACCAACCTGCCGCAGGGGAGAAGTACGAGGCGAGGTCGAGGTGGCCGCCGAAAGCGGCTACTAAATCACGAAATACTTCTAGTATGTTTCTTTACAAATCAATTAATGTTAAATCAACTTATTTGATTTGTTTCTATAATTTTGCTTCTTTGTTTTATTCCAGCGGAAATAGAAACGAAATGGCTCAGCTGTTGTTGTTGTTCAGAATTCTTTCTCAAAATGCAATCACCGGCTCCTTGACCCTTAAACTTTCGAAAAAAAAAGTTTGTGTTGTTACTATTTTTTATTTGATCCAATGTATTAGTAGGGAACATGGGGCAAAGTGAAATGGTGAAATATTTACTCTGCTTTTAACTCCGCCTGTCTGGTATTATTTTAACTATGTAGTACCATATGTAGTTTATTGCAATCAGGAAAAAAAAAATACCGCGGAAGATTAAAGCATTTGGTAATACAGGCAATTTTAAAAAATTGGTACTCATATTGTAATATTTTGTTGTAAGTCAAATTATTTTTGTTACTATAAAATGATAAAGTTCTTGTCATTAGCATTTGAAGTATTAATTTAGACCTAATATTCAATGCAGCAAAAATTTCGTTAATATTGAGCTTATTTGTATTTTAAATAAATTGTGCAATTATTCAAGTACATTCGGGGCAAAGTGGGTGGGACAAAGTGAAATAGTTTGGTTCCTTTACTCACTCAGTCGTTTGATCTAAATCACTTCCATTTTCATTTATTAATTAATTCATTTACATTCCTTCATTTAGTAATTGACTTATTTATTCATTCATTCACTTATTTTCTTATTCATGCATTCTTTTACTCGTTCTTTTATTTTTCTTCATATGTCGATTTATTCATTTAATTGTTCGTTTTTCGTTTCATTATCTTTTCAGTTATTCATTTTACCTTTTATTTACTGATACTTTTGATCAAAAATATGTTTTATAATCAAATAGAAATTATTTCATTAGAAAAATATCTTATTTTTCACTTTGGCCCGTGGAAAAAAAGTGAACATTTTCCACTTTTTTTTGAAGACTCTAATTTACTGTCAAAAATAAAAAATACTTTTTCAACGAAAGTTTTATTATGAAATACAATTCTTTGTGTACTGTAATTTTTAAAACAAATTTCCGAATTTTTTCATTTTGAAAAAACTCAATCATCTTAATCATTTCACTTTGCCCCACATTCCCCTACTTATTTTTCAACTAGAAACAGTTGCAACTGAATAAGCATTTGAAGTGTCAATAGCATGAATGTCCACATCAACTATTGTTTTGTACAATGTCTACAATTTTGAAGATTTAGGATCATGTTTAAGACCAAAAAATAGCTATTCTTAGCTTAAATAAATTTAGAGGAATTATTTTCAATTAAATTCATTTTTAAAATTCAATTTTGTTCTCCATATTTATTTTTACAGCTAGTTTTGATCCATATTTCATTTTTGCAAGCAGCAAACAGTTGAAAAAAAAAAGTTTCTCGTACGCAACATGTAGCCATGTTAGATTAGTGACTCATTAGAAGCATCTGCGATATTATTTGCAGGCAGCTTTGGTAGTTTTAAATGCCACAAATTGGAAGAGTGTGTCAAATTATCGTTGGTTTATAATTTCATTTAAGTTAAAACAATTTCATTAGCGTGGTGTCTTACAAGTAACCCTACCCAAGTATTCATCATCGATTGAGTAAAATTTGTACATCGATAAAACACGTAAAAATATTGAACCAGTGTATTTTTTTTTTAATCGACAACAGACACATTTAATGGGGTGAAATTCTTGAATATTGGATAAATTGGGAATTAGAGGGTACAACGCATTCTTTTATTTTAAATATTAATTACAAAAAGTCGAACTGATTGAATATTCGAAAAAAACGAAACGAACTAAAGTTGACGTGCTTCGGGATTTTTCTGAAAATACTACACGGGGACCCACCCCATCGCAACTTATACTCCTTCCTCCAGAAGATTGGTTTCTCCTTTTTAATTTATAGTATTTGTCTCGTCATTATGTGATTTCGTCCTTTCCTTATTTTTCAAGATATTGTCTCATCCATTTTTTCTTAATCTACAATTTATTTAAATGTTTTTAACGGCTGTCTTTTTTTTTTTAATACTAGTACTTGAAGTTTTATGCCTTTTACTTCAAAATATGCGTGCTTTTCCTTTTTCCTGACTTTATTCTTGAATGAAGAATAAATTGTATGTGATGAAAAATCGTTTGGCGCAGTATAGCCCTCAAGGACTCTTGCGCCATTAAATTTTAATCAACCAACCAACTGAAAAGACTACTTATAGGGGTAAACCATCCCTCAAAACCTTACCCCGTCTCACGGCTAGTTGCCTGTGAGCAATTCCATGCCAGAAAAATCACCTTGACCATACCATTTCCGATTTCAGTAAAATTTGCCATGAAGGACGCATACTCGTATGACAAGACAAAGAATCTTGCCAGTTTTTAGATTTCTATCTTGAAAACTGTTCGAAATAAAAACCAAAAAAACTCAATGTGCAAAAAAAAAAAAAAAAAATGTTCTTACGAATGACTGTAACTTCTCTCTTAACTATTGTAGAATAAAATATTTAGGGGTAAATTTCACCCTGTTAAAGGTGCTTGTTGCCGATTAAAAAAAAAAAAAAAAAAAAACACTGTTCGTTCTCGAAAGCAAAGACTACCACTCAGGACAGATTCCACTTCAAAAAGGGGCGATAGGTTGAGGATGGGCACTTTCCGCTCGGACTTGCTATCTCTGTCTTTTTCGACGTTACATTGGAAGAACTGCTGAACAAAATCAGAGCAGACCTGACGCATGCGCAAATCGGCGCTAGGTCTCGGCTAAGGAAAACAAACAATATTTCTAAGTGTTCTATCAGTGTGCAAAATTTTATTTCAATCGGTGATTCGCACTTTGGTAGGGTTATTTGTTAGTGTCACTAGCTAAGAGTTTTTTATTCATGCCAATGACAAATGGCTTAAGAAAAATCAATTATTAATTTATTTATTCTGAAAATTTGAATATAATGAAATTTGTGAAGTTGACCACCCTTGTAAGTTGATTACCTGTCTTTATTGACCACCAATAGCACCAAATTTGGCTGAGAATCATATAACAAACCCTTTGTAAGTTGACCACTAAGGTACTACAACTCAAGTGGTCAACTTACACAGGTTTCACTGTATTGAGCTCTGCTGACAACAGATACGCAATCAGGACACTTTATTAACTAATCTTTTTTTTTTTTTTCAAAAATTTCACCTACAGTATTATTTTATTATTATTATTATTTTTTTTTTTTTAAATCTTCTATTTTGAGAATTACCCACGTACAGTTATTGCAACATTTTTTTATCTGACAGGTCAAATATAAAAGTCTGAGGAACCTCTTCAATCAAATGCACTTACTTTGTATTTGTTGAATTCGCTTTCGTAATTAAAGTTTTAACTACATTGGCTCTTGCAGACACGTCAGATACGGCTTACTTGAGAATAATATCTATTAATTAGGGGGCCGCCCCCTATTTAAAAAAAAAATAATAAAGCTGGAAAGATTTTTTAACAATATACTTTATTTCTTTTTTTGAAACACTGCGCTAATCAACAAACCTACAGAACCGAAGTAAAAACATTCAACAAGAAAACAAAACGGGATTTCAAGAAAAACGCTTACTACATGAGTGATTCTGCTTTTGTAGTTTCCATTTCAAAAAATAGCATTCCGTTTGACATCGCTTTTTGTCAGATATTTTGTCTCATAGAAAAACATGTATTCTTTTTTTTTTTTTTTTACAAAATCACAACAAGAAAAAACTCGTTTCCCCAATTCGGAAGTCCGATCATCCCTTGGTGATCGCAGAACTTGGTTCTTGCGTGATCTTCAACATTTCCTCCCTGTCAGTTACATTCGGTTTTCACATCCTCTACAGGAAATTCTGAAGTCTTTGCCAATAAAGACCCTCCACCCCTTGGCCTGGCTCTTAATGTAAAAACCTACATATGGCTGAAAAGAAAAAAAAATGGGGTAATGTATGAGTAGCTGGTTGTCTTTTGATGTGTTAATACATTACGCGGGCAGTCATGCGTGATTTCATGCCTTGTTACCTGCTACTGGGCTTTACCAGAAATGCTTTTTAATAGTATCTCCACGGTATACATGGTGATACAAGGAATACTAATGAGAAACATTGTAAAAGAAGTTTTATCTCTTTTTTAAAAAATAAAAACGTTTTTTTTTCTTCTATAAAGCACGCGGGTTGTATAATAAAATACATATGTTCAGGATGTAGCGTTTTTTTTTTTTTTTTTTTCAGTATTAAAGGCACGTATTAAGCATTATATATAGGGATTGTTTATTTAAACTTTTCAAAGAAAAATGGTCTTTTCAGCGGAATATTCCGCTCTCATTCTAAACGTCTTAAAAGCTTTTTTTCTTCTAAAAAAAGTATTTGCAGCAGAAATGTACGTAGTGCATAAGTAAATAATCTTGAAACATACATACTTCCATTGTGTTTTTCTTCAATATGATGTGTTTAAGCATTGCATATTTTACATGCCACATATAGAAATACAATGGTCAAAAAAAAAAAAAAGAAAAACTGGAAATTTTTGTTAAATTCTTTGTCGAAGGGAGTTTTATTTTTCTTTACTGGGAGAAAAATGAAAAATTTGAAGTTTCCAGCATAAAAAAGGGTGCGCCGCAGCCGCACAACTTGTATTTCTTTTAATTATTGTTAAAAAGCTGTCAGATGCGTAATAAACAGGGTTAACATAAGAGAATATCCCGGTTTTAAAAATTTATATTTCATAAACTATTACACTTACAATTATAAATGATGCATAAAAATAAAGATAAAATGTGAAAGTTTTTTAGAACTATACTTAAACGTGCACGTTCTGCACTAGAGCAGCCAGAAATTCCTTCCGGAAGGGTCATAACAGTCCTTACACATGTATTAACTACTGTCTTAGAATTGGCAGCAATGTTAAAACCAAGACCTTTGGTGGTTGTTTTACTCCCCCCCCCCGCCGCTGCGCCACTGACGTTCCGCAACACTGGACTGACAGTGCAGGTGGTGATGATTTACCTTTTATGCGTTGGCCAACCTGATCCCCAAATTTAACCCCATGTGATTTTTTTAATGAGATTTCGTCAAAGACTGTTTACACACCACAGTTGCCTCCTACAGCCTTGGAAGAACTGAAAGATCGCATATGTGTAACATTACGAAAAGTTGACAGTGAAACACTGAAAAATGTATGCTATAGATGTGTGTCGCGTTACGAAAGGCGCACACAATTTTTGGTAATATAGGCAATTTTAAAAAATTGATACTCATATTGTAATATTTTGTTGCTAGTCAAATTATTTTTGTTACTATAAAATGATAAAGTTCTTGTTGTGTTAACATTTTAAATATTAAGTGAGACCTCCTAATATTCAATGCAATATTAATTTAGTTAATATTAAGCTTATTTGTATCTTAAATAAATTGTACAATTAGTCAAGTACATACGAGGCAAAGTAACATTCAACAATAAATTATTACAATACAGCCGTCGCACAGTGCGGCAGCCTATGGACAAAAGTGGAAAATGCGACTTTTTTTTCAACTTGTTTAATTTTATTTATCTTTTCATAGTGGCCTCTGTGAAATTGAATTCGAGCTTTTAATTCGATATCATAAAAACAAAGGATTGAAATTATGTTTGTACAAGTGACAGATCGCATTTCTCTGTCAGTAAAACAAGTTTAATTTAGTAGGCTCTTTTTTCGTGTTGAGGACACATCAGCAGTTTTTATAATTTTTTTATATTCCATTTAGTATAGAAGACATCAAAGAAGGTGAGTAAGACCCATTTTTTGCTAATATCTTCAAATAAAAATTTTTCGTGAATATCTTTAAATAACGTTAAAAAAAACTTCAAATAAACATTTTTCAATTTTGACACAAAACATTCTGAGTTTCTTAAATATTTTGATTTAATAACAATCATACATCATAAATATACAAGTATTTCCTGCTTTAAAACTGCGTTGAATAGTTCTGGGTGATTCTCCAAAAACATAACATTTTCCAATCACATTTTTTTCAAAAATAAAAATGTTGAAAAAAAAATTATAATTACTCTTTGTTAAGAACTTATTGAGCGAAAAATAGAGGAAACCCACTTAAACTATGCTATAATAATATATATTACAAAATCCCTACAAAGAACGACTTTTGTCCACTTCGACCGTACGAGCGCCGCACTGTGCGTCGGTGCAGTACCTAAAAAAAAAGTCATTTTGAATCTATTTTTGCATTGTGTATTCTCATGCAAGGTATGTGTTACAAATGAAACACATACCTCGCATGGAACTGATAAATGTTCATTCTCATTTGGTTCAAAAACGTACATTATTTATATTTATTGACGAATTGCAAAGATTATTGGTTTTATTGAACTTTTGTGAAGCGGTGGAGGGAGAACTAAAATTTTTGGAAAAGGGAAAATCCCAATTTTACCGAATGATAAAATTCGAGCACGCACACAGTTGCAATACTGTCTCCTAATTTTTCGAATCAATTAGTCAAAATGTCCCCCATCCCCCACACCCAAAAATTTTTTGGGAGGTCACAGTGACCTCCAGTGACTGCCCATTGGGGCGACCGGGGGGGGGGCGTAATTTCTTAAGTTCGCCAGGGGCGCTGGACCCCATGGTACGCTACTGACTACGAGCTGCCAAAAAAAAAAAACCTGCAGCTGACTCCAGGATTTAACCTGATCAAAAATTGATATTTCCATTCAAATGCTCTTTGTCTTCAAATGTTTTTTTACGTTCAGTATCCCACATTAAAATACTAATTTTAATTTTGCAGGAATCAAAAGAATTTTAATTTCTATGAACATCATGAATTAACTGTTTATTTTCTCACTAAAACTCAGGATTCGTCGATTCAAGTTGATTTGATGTTTTTAATCATTGATTTAAATCATTTATCATTTATAAGTATTTTTCCGTTGAAGAATACGTTAATCTCAATATGTTGCATCATCAATCTCAGCAGAGCTGTAGTGCACGGGTTCCTCTATGTATATCTTGTGTGTGTGTGATAAATTTCAACAAGTTTGAGGTAACATTTTTTTCAGATTCTTGTAACTTAGCATTTATGAATAATTTAGCTTAATCTATACTAATAATATAAAGCTGAAGAGTTTGTTTGTTTGAACGCGCTAATCTCAGGAACTACTGGTTCGAACTGAAAAATTATTTCTGTGTTGAATAGTCCATAGCGACTATCTTTTTATGTGTTTTGGCGAATAGTTTTAAATTCCAAACAGACTTTAATAGGTAAAGTGTGTACGCATTTTAGTTGAAGAAAAATTATCATTTCACATCAGAGAGGGGGGGGGGGGGCTGGATTTTTTTTATTATTCAACGGACTTCCTTAGCACGGGCATCGCCGTACGGGTACTGCTAGCTTGAATATAAATTGCGTGGACTTGGATTACTTCCGATTCCGATTGATGTTTCGATAATTTCCCCCATTCCTTTTATTTTGCTGTTCTAAAATCTTTGCAGAACTGTTGATAATCATCCACCTTTTTTTTTTTTTTTTTTTTTTGAACATTTGGTTTCATTCACTTTTAGTTCTGTAGTCCTTTAGGAACGGGTAGCATTAAGGCTTTGTTTTTCTTTTCAAACAATTTTGAGTAAAGCATACTACATTTGCCGACACATTGATTACCATACATTGTAATATTTTTTGTTATTTTGCTTATTGAATGAACACCACCGAATGGCCAACGTATAATCCAGAATTTTTATGTATTCCTCAACCCCTACCCCCCCCCCATCACCTACACACTCAAGAGCGATGTCGCATTCCCCAAGATTACAAGAATATAGTTCCCTCCCCCCCCCACACACACACAAAAGACCGAGGTTTTCTTAAACAGTCCCTTAAAACTTTCAATGATCCAGTCGCCCTCTTGCAATCCAGAGTGTTAGTGTTAAGAAAATGATTGTATAAAATTTAGAATACATATCCTTATTAGATATGTTTTAGTACTATTCCATAATATCTTACAGGTTTTCTTTTTGCTAAAAATTTCCATGGTTAATATTTTCAATAAATGTACTTGGTAAAAATAATAAGTTTAAGCTTTTAACAATGAAGTGAACGTGCGATTTCGCTAAATGAGCAAGTTAAAAAACTTTATAAGGCATTAAAACCGGAAAATTAGAAAATGTACTCAGTAAAAAAATTTAAAAAAAAAATGTTTTTTTGTCGCTGCACAATTATTGGAATTATTTCATCTTTCAAAGTTACTGAAAGTTCTAAATAAAATACTAATATTTTTTCGCACTTAGAATATACTGTTATTCATGGTGTCTTAAACGTTAAACACGGTTTAAATCATGAGTTTAAGTAGTTTACCTTTATAAACTTTTTTTTTTTAAATGTCAGTATTTGAAATTCTTAAAGTCAGTTTAAAGATTTAAAAAAAAAATCTGATTTAAACTTTAAAAATCCAACCTTTTTGGTTACTTGTATACTATTGGTATCTTTCGCTTCAAAACATGAGATGTTCACTTACCGAAAAAATTCCTATATATATTTTTAAAAATTTGATTTTAATTAAATAAAAAAACGATTTTTTAAAGCAAAAACAAACAATTGAATTAAAAAAAAAAATCACGAACCCTGTTTAAACTTAAATTTAAATACAGGCCAGAGTTATAGGATCAATATTATTAATTAGGGAAAATTTTAAACTTAATGTCCAACATCCATGTCTATAAATGCGTGTAACAAACTTAAACTCTGTTTAAAAATGAAATTATTAAAAAAAAAAATTGAATTTTGTCATCTTGAATGCAAATTATGTTTTTCGCAATCACGAGTGTGTGTGTGTCTATGTAGGCGTGTGTGTTTGTGTGTGTGGGGGGGGGGGGTATGTGTGTTTGTGTGTAGGGGGTATGTGTATGTGTGCAGGCATGAGTGTTGGTAGTTGTGTGTATGAGTGTTTGTGTGCGTGGGGGCGGGGTATGTGTATGTGTGTGTAGTCATATGTGTTTGTGTCTGTGTGCAGGCATGAATGTGTGGGTAGTTGTATGTATGTGTAGGTGTCTGTATGTATGCGCGTGTATATGTGTTTGTGTATGTGTGTGTAGGTGTTTGTGTGTGTGTGTGTAGGTGTTTGTGTATGTGTGTAGGTGTGTGCGCGTGTGTGTGTAGATGTGTATGTAGGCGCGTGTGTGTAGGACATGGATGCAACCTGGAGACGGCTTTCGCTATAGGAGCAGCATCGTGAGGAGCCGGTCGACGACGGTGATGGTGCGGAGGGTGGCGGTGGGAAAATAAAATGATAGCACGCCAAAAACAGTCAAATGAAAGCAATAAGCAATCGTGATTGCTACAAAAACCCTATAAACTACTAATAATTTTTGAAAATCACATCTTATCTAAAGTTATTAGTTGAATGATAATGTGACTTGACTACTTTGAATGATTTTAGATGTCTAGAGCGAAGATATCTACTGACAATTATGAAACCGAAAGGATAAAATATTTAACTGTTAATGTTTCATGTAGAAGAAGGAAAAAAATATTACTTGTATTTCAAATAGTTAACACTTTACGTTTCCTAAGAAAATGTAGCTGTTAAAAAACTACGTTTTTGTTTGTAAAAAATATTTTTTCCATTTTTTATCATTTTTAAAGAAAACAAAAAACATTTTGCTCCCACTGCCTTAAAATTTTTGGAAAACTTACATCTTTAGACACATATAGTACGCATCATTTTGAAATGCTACTCAAAATGTTGCTTGCTGTTCTTAAATTATGTCTTAAGTTTTTTAACACTACATAATGCGAGTAAGGGCTGTATCTTTAAAAAAAAGATTCTTTTAAAGAGATTAAGAACTAATTAACGAACTACGTATTGAACATAAAAATTTGCAATTCAAATTGCAAAACGCAGTTAATAAGACTCGAATAGTCTATTTTTAGTGGAAAGACGTACAGATACTAATATAAGTGGTGTAAAACTTGTTCTACATGAGAAAAATACATTTTAAACACTTTTTTTTTTGTTGAAAAATTATATGTCAGATTCACTGGTTAATTTTTACACTTTTTACTTTTTTTACTTACGCACTCAGAAGCATAGTGCAATATATCTATAATATATAAAAGTAATAATACATAAAACTAATAATATATCAAAGTGCAATATATTGTTCGCAATTGTTATGCACATTTCGTCGCTTACTCATTATAAATCTGAGCTTTATTTGGAAGCTTCCATCATTTTTACTAGTGAAATGATTAGTAGTTTTACTTCAACTTTCCTCTCAACACTCTGAAAACGACAGTTGTGTATATAGATGACAAGTGTATTCAAATTTGGTAGTAATTTCAACTTCAAGTTATTTGTTTTTAATATTGTGTAAAAAGCTTCTGAAGCAAAATCAAAATGCAATTTCTCTTAAAAATTAGGAACTATTAGCTAAAAATGAAAATTGAGTATTATAGCACCATGTAAATTGTTCCTTTTACTCATTATTATTATTTTATTATCCGTGCATGCTCTTGCTCATCTGTGTAGTTCATGTGTTTGCAAACAAACTATTGTATGATGCAAATAATTTCCGGATGTTACAATATGGAGGGAAAAAAAACATCAGTAAAGATCAGGCTTACTCTAACATCTGGTGTGTGTGGGCGGGGGGGGGGGGGAGGTATACAAGATTGTAGAAGAGGGAAAGAGTGGATAATTCATCTGATCTTTTATAAACATCCTTAATGTAAGGAACTGAATGCTTTCTGAATGCTTTTTATTTTATGTGCCGCAAAATTCGAACTTTTTGAAAAAAAAAAAAGTCTGTTAAAAGGTCTCAAACCAAGCTATAAAACTTTCTAAAAATATATAGAAGATATAACCACCTATGGAAAGGTAATGAAAATGGGATGCATAAGTGTTCATTTGTAAATAGCATTGGCAACGCTTTGTATTTGCTTTGAATTAATGATTGATCTGTATTTTTAGTAATAGCTAGCCTTCTTATTAGCACATACACTTTTCCGGATACTGCATTGCTTAAAGCCTACTTATCAGGTCAAGCATGTCGGATTAAGACTCGAGCCCTTAGGGAAACAGCAAGGAAAACCTAATGAATCCCAATGGCCATGATTAAATGAGTGTTCCGATTACATTTCTGAACTACCCTATATAAACCTAACGATCAAAAGGCCATTTTTCGGCGTAAAAATTAACTGTTTGGTGGACACTGAAAGAGTAAAATACAGTAGCAATAAAGGATTTCGAATGGGTGTGTATGGGTATTCTGAAATTCGTTAAGTATGAAGGCACACACACACATATATAAATTACAGACATACACATAATACATGATTCTCGGTAAAAGCTTTTGAAAGAAAAAACTGAATAAGAATAATAAGATTGCGCTAAACATTTTATATATGAATGTTTAACTTCGAAAAAAATACTTAAAAATATAAGATTTTAAAGGATCAACTTTAACGCAAATGTATTATTGCAAAAAAAAAAAAAAAAAAAAAACTTAAGATTTTTCTACTGGTAAAAATATTTATTCAAAAAACTAATTAAATATTCTTGGGTGTTTTGTGTTCTTAAGAATGTTTAAAATTGTTTTTATTGTTTTTAAGAGCAAGTTTGAGTGTCCAAAATTCTGAAAAACAATATAAATTATTAAAACAATCAGTTATCCAACGTATTGAAGCACAAAACATGCAAATTATTGCAGACACGTGTTTCGGTGTTACTAGGAACACCTTTTTCAATGCAAAGAAGTGTGAGCTTCTGGATGAAAAATCATATTGAGGTATAAATGCAGTTTTTTACCCGACTGCGCGTGCGCGACGCAAAGGAGGGTAATGTGTTTATAAAACTATGTTTGCTCCTATGTGGCGCTGTAGAGGCTAAACGCATTGGCCAATTTTGGTAATTCTTAGGTCAATCGATTTGTCTTAACCTTGGAAGTGTCACTAAATACATGACAGTAATTAAAATTCACCATGTCAACTACTAGTTGCCATTTTGTCATTTCGGTATCGTGTACAGCGTGCGACAAATGCAGGTAGCTTTTACTGCCTGAATTTTTTGTTTACTATAAGTCTACTAATTGGGGCTTCAGTGGCCGAGTGGTCAAAGCGATTGCTTCTCACACTTGAGACGGTGGGTTCGACTTCCACCCTCGATCCGGATGTACTCTCTCCACTTTCTGATGTAAATTCTTTCATGTGATGTTTATATGTATTCTGTACTGTAATAAAAAATATATCATGCGTAAGGGCGGCACGACACTCAGATTGTTTAGTCCTCATCAAAGTAAACCTGTTTAATAAGCACCAAAAGAAAGTCGACTAATTCGATTTTCATCTCTAACATGTTGCATTTGTTTTTGTAACGATTCAGGGGACTGAGTCTTGCGACGTGTACTTTCTTAACATGTTTTTTTAGTTTTGCGAGAAAGATATGACTGACGACCTTTCCTAGCTCGCGTCATCATGAGTTATACAGGCTGTTTATTAAGGTGAGCCGAAATATTTTTTTTTTCGAAATCTATTTTTGGATAGCCCGCAAAAGTTGCGTAGTGAGCTAGTTAGCACTCACAGAAAATTTCTTGGATATTAAAAAATATCTAGTCGGCCCCATTTTACACTGAAAAACCGAAGAAAAAAGAGAAAATTGAATTTTGCTCAAATTTTTTTTTTTAAAATAAATTCCAAATATTTTCCTGGAATGCAACGAAAATGTTATATAATGAGCCAGTTCGAGCTCATAAAATGTTTTATTGATTTTAATGAGCATTTAACCGCCTCTTTCTGACATCAAAAATTGGGGGAAAAAATGAAAAAAATGTTGGATTTCTTCAAAAACCAATATGAAAATTATTTTTCAAAATTTATTCATAGGCTGATTAATTAAATAGCACTATTAATCATAGTAATTATTATCGCGCAATAGTATCATACATTTTCTAGAATTACATATAGAGAAAAAAAAAGGATAAAATTTGAAAAAAAATCTACAAATTTGATTTATAACACCTCATGCATAATGAATATTATTTTTTCGAATAACATTGTCCCTTGTTAGCAAATGATGGAAGTTCTTTCCTAGCTTTTGCAGTTTGACTCGAATGTATCCATCTCGTGCAGTTTCACCTCTAACTCTTATTGCAGCTTCGGTTATTAGTTTCACTCAACGTTCCACAGCTTGCGTGTGACAGGGAAATTTCTCGAAAGTTAACTCTGTTGGCTGTTCTTTGTACATTTCTTTGAAGTCTTGGTCTTTTAGATGCATTGTAAGAAGTGTCTCTTTTACAAAACTGTTTGTCCAGTCAACTAAATCAACATAATCAACAGCTTCAAAATTGAGTTTAGGACGCTTAAAAAATCGTGCACCATCCGAACTCTTCGTCTTCTTATTTCCAGAGTTGAGAATACGCCTAACTGAAAACTAGCATAGGAGCATAAACTAGAATTACACACTTTACAAGCAGTCTAAGGACTTGGAGTGCCTATATACACTGTTAAAACTACAGGTTGCATTCGGCACCTTTCAGGGGTGAAACCGCTTGTTCACTATCGGCACCCAATACGGAGCCGAAATGGCTCCTTTAACTTGGGTGAAAAACAGGCACCTTTTAAAAAATAGGCAGCCGGGGTGAAAACAATGAACCTTCGGAGAGAGAAATGGCACCCTTACTGTAGATCCTCCTCCACCCTCCCCCGTATTGTGTGCGTTTTTGAATATAGTTGTGTAATTCTTTTTTTTTTTTTTTTAAACAGTTTTGTTTTGATTCATGATATTCTACGTTTTGGACTTTTTCACATTGCATGAATTCAGTACTGGAAATGATTAAAACTTGTAATTACAGCATTTGATCATATTTCAGAGTTTTCAACATAGTTAAGAAGTGTTCATTGCTTTAATTCATCTGATCGTGCTCTAACTCAGTGTTTCTCAACCTCTTTTGACTCACGGATCGGTAAAAGCAAATGAAAAACATTGGGGACCTGTGAAATTTTTATCCTTTTCTTAAAAATAAATAAAATACATAATAATAATTATAATAACACTCGGGCCGTTAAAAACTTGTGAAAAATTCTGCGTGAGGGTTTTCTTTTTTACAAAGTAATATTAAAAATGAATAAAACAATAAATACCTACCCACTTTACTTGATATCAAAGAGTTGTCATAAATATATTTAAAGTTAACGACAAGTAATTATTTCAATAATTACAGTTAAGTTAATGATCATTTGTGAGAAATAACCGCACCGAAACTAAAGTGTAGAGGTACTTATGACTTATTTACATGAAGAGCCAAAAATATTCTGGGATATTACAGTTACGTAAAAATAAAATCGTTTCTCGAACGTTCAAAATTTCAATCAAGAGTAACAATAAAATAAAATGCACATATGAAATTTTTCGACAGTTTTTCGACCGGGATCTGAAGAGGGTTGAGCATGCATGGAAAGGCTGACGCAATATTATTTCTGATTATTGTTACAGGCACGATGGTGATTTATTATGAAACCACATGTCGTCGCCCCCCTGGGTAGTCGACAACCCCGGGGGAGGGGGGGAAAGCAGTGGGAGGAGCCGTTTGCAAAAACACTCATAACTCGCGAACTAGTTGAGATAAAACACTGAAAAAAATGGCAATCGACGCAACAAAACAAGGACTTCATAAAAGCTAAATATGATTATAGACCTATCTTTGTTGGTTTCCTGAGTAAAATTCCAATTTTCGCAAACAACCAAAATTTTTGAATAAAATGCGCAAAACAAACTTTTTTGACCAAAATAAACTCCAAATCAAAATTGTTTGATGTTTTTTTTCTTTCAAATAAAGTCCTAAATATCAAGGGGAAAAAGTAACTAATAGTTTATAGATCAGAAACTAATGAATTCTTATTGGCAATTTTTGTTAAAAGACAGAGGTTGCCATTCATGTGCTGGTGTTGTGGAAAGGAAAAGAGCTTTAGGATGGCATCTATCTTCAGGAGCACTTACGGAAAAAACATCTAAAATTTTACAAGCTTTTGATGCATTTTCCGACTGCGATTCAACAAGTAAAATAAGAACAAAAAAGTATGCTTTCACTTTACCAAAAAAGTCGGAAACTTTTTTTTTTGTACACTAGAGTTATCATTAAAACAATATCTGAGTGCTTCAGAATTTCAACTGTTAGAAGCTGTATTATAAAAAAAATTGTCAAGAAAATAGGTATTTCTTGCGAATGCAACCATTACACACAATAATTTCTTATCATTTCCATCAGAAATAAATATAATATCAGCTCTCTATCATGCTCCTGCAATTCTTTCCAACATGTGCTAAGAAGTATTGCTCAACTGTACTATTGAATCAATTCCCCTGTACCTTAGCAGTGCCTTTAGATGTAACCAAGTTTGGGTTTAACTTGGATGAAAATAAAACAATAAAGCCCCACACTTTATGATGCAGCCAGTGTTACCAGAGAGTTTAATTCCACCTTGCGCAGGCAAGAACTGTAAATAATCTTGTAAATATTTTATTAATAAGACATCTTGCTGTAAATACTGTGTTATTAAGGCTAAAGCAAAAACCCATAAACTACAAAGTACTCGGAAGAGAATGATTCAACAGAACAATTACAAGACAAAAAAAAAAAAAAATAATAATAATATGATCCAGCTTTCAGAATTTCTGATATATTAATGCTTTATGTATGCATATTGATATTCTGCAATTATTTTTTAATACGCATTATTTTACTAATTTTATTTAATTAGTTTTTTTAGAACTCTAGTGTATAATTTTATATTCATATTCGTTTTCATAAAAGCTCAAAGATGCTTCTCATTTTTTATATTTATTTAGAACATATTATTTCTTGTATCATTGTTCTTTGTTGGGTAAATTATAAAAAAATAATATCCGCAAAACAATACCCGCAATATTCTTTTGTGCAAATTGAAAATATAAATTAATAGAAATAAATTAAAATTATATTTGAATTGAAACTATTGTGGGCCTGGTTCCCTAGTTCCTCTCAAATTTAAAGCAGTATATAACAAAATTAAAGCCATAATTGAATACTTTGCAATTAGAATAAGTTTGTAAACTGAAGAATGAATAGTTCGTCATAAGGATAGTAAGGCTATTTTTTTCTCCTTGGCATACTGCCGTTTTATTCAATGCGCTAACTTAGGCAGTGCTTGCATTTTCTATTACACTTTTTAACGCTTACGTTGGTAACAATTAAGTAGTTTTAAACAAACTGAATGATGAAGTTTCGGATTTTATTGATTCCCTAAACGGTTAAATAATTTTAAAAAAGAACTTATTTTTAGAAAAAAAGTTTTTTGTATTTTATTCAAAATTTTTGCATGGCTGCTAAAAAAGGAATTTTACTTATAAACCAACAAAGATAGAACTATAAACATATTTAGGTTTTTCAAGCCCTTGTTCTGTTGCATCTTTTGCCACATTTTTAGTGCTTTACCTCCTACAGTTCGCGAGTTATGAGTGTTTTAGTAAACGGTGTCCCCCCTACTGCTTTCCTCCTCCCCCGGGGATTTCGACCGCCGAGGGGGGGGGGGGGGAACGACATGCGTTTTCATAATCACTATAGTGCCTGTAACAATAATCAGAAATAATTTTGCGTCAGGTCTTCCATGCATGCTCAAAACTCCCCTTCAGATCCTGAACTATACTACGAATAGTGTTCGAGCTTGCTACTGTCATTTTGTTTTTCAACGCGTCAACAGTATTTAAATAGTTTTAACAAACTGAATAATGATATTTAGAATTTTATTTAAAAAAAATCAAACAATTTTGATTTGGATTTTATTTTGGTCAAAAAACTTTGTTTTGCACATTTTATTCAAAAATTTTGCTTGTTTGCGAAAAATGGAATTTTACTAAGAAACGAACAAAGATAAGTTCATAATCATATTTAGCTTTTATGAAGCACTTGTTTTGTGGCGTCGATTGCCACTTTTTTTAGTGTTTTATCTCAAATAGTTCGCGAGTTATGAGTGTTTTAGTAAACGGCTCCCCCACTGCTTTCCCCCTCCCCCGGTGTTGTCGACCACCCAGGGGGGCGACGACATGTGGTTTCATAATCACCATCGTGCCTGTAACAATAATCAGAAATAATATTGCGTCAACCTTTCCATGCATGCTCAACCCCTTTCAGATCCTGGACGATATCGAAATATTAACCGCTAACAGGAAATGACTCAAACACTTGAATGAAAAAGCAAAAAAAGAAGAAAAAAAAAGCTAGACGGAGAGAGATTTCTTTTTTACTTTTTGTGCTTGCTGTTTTGTAGTAATCTACGAAACACAAGAATCATTTTTATTTAGGTTCTCACTTGTTGATTATTGATAATCTTATTGCGGTTATTATTTTGGTGATTAAATGATGCTTATCGAGTAATCAAGAAAATAATGACAGATATATTTAGTAGCGTTTTGAATGATGGAAATTTCACGACAGTAACGGTAAACTGAAACTAAACAACTAACGGTACTACGGTACCGTAACGGACTAACGGTAACTGAAAAGCTGTGAACGTACTTTTAACTATGTTTGTAAGCCCTAAAAGCTACAAAGTGATCAAAAGCTGTACTTACTTGTCATTTTGAAGAATTATCCTTGAAAAGTTGAGATTTAATCCAATAGTGTACTTCATTCAATGTGAAAGACATAGATGGCCACGCATAGATGCAATGTATCATTCGTCCGCCATATTGAAGTGGTTGAACGTATGCCGGCAGCGCATGCGCCAGCGAATAATTTAGCGATTGCTTGCTGTTTTGGCACCCCTGTCTGCGATTGTCTGCTGTTTTCACACCCCTGCTCTATTTCCTGGCCAACATGGCACCCTTGGGCACCCTGCTTTCATCTTAGTGGGAATATATTCACTCGTCTGGAACCCCTGGTTTTAACAGTGTACAAGCGTGACAAATGATTTGCAGTGGTCAGAAATCGTGCGTGACTGAGTTTGCCCGGTCTTCTGTTAACCACGCTAGAAGGGCAACTACCATCTTTTACGGCAAGACATATTCGATACAAATACTGTTGTTCAGTAAAGTGTTTATATCTTTCATATCCAAAGCCATAAAATTTCAGTTAATTTTATCAAATTTTGACACTGGATTTTTTTCAATCTCTGAAGAGTTGTCCGATAACTCCAGAATATGAATGTGGTCCTTTGTGCAACCGTCTATTTCCAGAATAAGGTGCCTTAGTGGCAACTCATTAGTATGCAGCCGACGTATGTTCCATTGTAAAAGTCTTTTGACATAGTCTCAAGTAAACGAATTACTCCATCTTTCCCTCCGTATTTACAGTTGTTCCGTCGCATCCAATAACCGATAAGTTGTGCACGCTCGTATTACACTTTTTTACAAATCCTATAATACCTTGCGAAATTTCTTTTGCACTTTCACGAGCTGTTAGCGATTTATTTCTAAAATAGTAGTAACATAATCTTAGGAGTAATAAAAGCAGTTGAGCGCCATTTTTTAACCAGGAGAAACAATTGGAACCGCAGATTAGAAAATTAACATCTTGTATAACTATTTCCATCTTCGTGTGTGCATTTTCAAAAAATTGGCAAGTTATCGAAAATTTTCACTCGTCGCATAAAATTGATTGAATTTTCAATGTATAATCTAAGTAACGCAACGTTTACGTAACATTTCAGCAGGCCCGGGTCCAGAATTTCATAAAGGGAGGGGTTTTGGTTTCAATGTTTTTTCGTTCTTACCTGCACTGTCAGAAAAACACAACAGTGGGTCATATAACTCATTTCTGTTTAACGGCTACAATGAGGGGTATAGCGGTGTATGTGAGAAGTGTGTGGAGGGGGGGGGTCCAAAATCTCGGAAGATGTGTTTTCAAGTGATATTACCAATTCTATTATTGTATATTTTATATATAGTAGACATGCCTAGCTTTTTAGCCTACTTTCCCAGTAAAAGTCAGAAAAAGAAGAAAAAAGCATGAAAGAAGGCTTAATGCATCTAAAAAAATATCGCGAAAAACAAAAAAAATCAAAAATAAGTAAAATAATTAAATAAAGATTGAAAAATTAAAAATTGGAAAGTAGGGTATTGAGATGGGGAAAAATGTCTGTCGGTCTGTCTGTCTGTCCCCCCCCCCCCTAATAACTTTTGAATGAATAGTCCGATTTGAACAAACTTTTTTTTGTTCGAAAGATCTCGGCCAGTACACCTCATTCCCATATTTCACTTTTTGATTTGAACTATTTTTTGTTCAATTTTGAACAATTCAAAAAGACTTAAAATTAGCGCCTACGGGGAAATTCAAGGCAATTCCGAACTGTGAGGCGAATTTGCTTCAAGCAAACTTTGTAGGAAAAAACTTTTGATGAAAAACTTGTATACAAAATATCGTTTTGATTTGAACAATTTTCCGTTCAATTTTGAACAGTTCAAATCCCTTAACATTAGCGCCTACGGGGAAGCTGAAAGTCAATGTAGATTCCGTACTTGAAGGCGGATTTACTTCAAACAAATTTTGTTGAAAACATCTCTTGACGACAAACTCCAGACTCCGACAATTTAGGGGCACCTGATTCCGACTCGACTCCTGTGCCCGATAATTAATCGGACTCCGACTCCCCGACTTCGACTCTGACTTCGTAGCTTTGGCAAAAATTTATACACGGAGGACAATATACACAGACGATTTTTTTTTTTTTTTTTTTTTTTTGACAATGAAAATTATTTCTTTAAGTTGACATTTTATTGTTTTTTTTTTTTTTTTATTTTGGTAATTGCATTAATTCATTTAAAAATTATTTTTGGCAACAGGGGAAAAAGAAACGATTTTTTTTAAAATATGATGTATTTATTTTAATAAGCTTATTAATTTTAATTATTATTTTTTCGTTTCGAAAGCTGTTAAAGAATTTTTTTAACGGAAAAAAGTGTATTAGCTGCTTTTTTTAAAAGGTGCTGCTTTTTTTTAAAGATAAGTGAGGAATATTTTATTCCTAGAAATCAGCTTAAAATATTTAAAAAATATTTTTGAAACAATTTGCGATTTTAGCTAGTTTTGAGAATATTGTTCAGGTACTAGAAAGTAGTATGGGTATATGGGAAAGTAGGCTCGTTTAGTTCTAGACAGAACTTCTTGTATTCGGCTCATGTTTATCCGGATCAAACTTGTATACTTAAAAAATATATATTTACTTAAATAATAATTTAAAACTGTGAGTGCAAAACAGTGCTGCAACTAGAAAATAAGTTTTAAGGGAGACATGTTGAAAAATAATCTAATCTGATAAGGGTTCCGGGGTTCCTCCCCCGGAAAATTTTGAAATTTTTAGTACTGAAAATAGAATTTTAGACGGTCTTTGGCTCCACGGAAATTTGTAGGAATTAAAGGAGTGGAACGCGATTATAGGCCATATTTATTGACTTTATGGCAAGGAATGCGGCTCAGAGACTCTCCCTAATCCTTTTTTTTCTTGAAAAATAGATTAAAATTTATTTTTAATCTCCCTTTCAAATTTTTGAAATTGAAGTTCCAAAAACGCAATTGCAGATTAACTTTGAAGATTTTTACGAGGAGGGGATTCTGATGCTAACCCCTGGATTTTCATAAAAAGTTCTAAAACTTTAAGCAGTATCCTAAGATATTAGGAGGGGGGGTTCAGAGGTTATTCTACTTAAATTTTTAGTTAGTTTTGTTTGAAGAATCTAATTTTTGATGATATTAAAGGAAGGCGTTTCGAGGACTCTTGCTCGCATATTTTCTGAAACTGGAGTCTCAAAAACTCAGTTGTTCGACCATATTTGGGAAAATTAGGGCCCTTTTAAAAATGAAACAAAACCACACCCGAGTTTCGGCGACGCAATTTTAAGCAATGTTGATAGAATAAGCGATGTTGTTTGGGGGCTTTTTCTGGAAATTTTGCGAAACTGAAGATCTGGAAACCAAAGTTTGAAATGCTCCGTAATGCTATTGGCACGGGGGGGGGGGGGAGGGTTCGTAGGAGTAGCATTTTGAAGAAGATTTTATTATTTTCAGACAAACTAGAAAAAAGGAAAAAAAATGCTGGGAAACTTCAATGAGAATATTTTGTTTTTTTTAAATACCATAAACAAATTTCAACATTAAAGTTAATTTTAAGTCAAATTTACACATTTCTTTGGTTTTTATTATGTTTCCACTATGGGAGGGGTTTAACCCCTAAAACCCTCCCCTTGGACACGGCTCTGCATTTCAGTATTAGAACTTATTTCAAAACTACTTTTTAAACTATTGTTGTTAATTTTTTTCTTCATTTTCTCCATGTCTTAAAGGGGCACAGCTAAGTATTTCACAAAATGTATAAAAATCTTAGAGTGTTACAACTGATACTTCTACTGTTTGCTGGAAGCAGTTTCAAATTAATTTATTTTTTGGAACCCCCTGTGTTTTTTTTTTTTTTTTTTGAAAAAAAGTACATTTTGGCCCTTTTCAAGGCCAAATAGGGCCGGCTAAATATTAAGCAAATTTAGTGAAATTTTTTGAGGGAGGTAACAGACCCATATAGCAATTTTTCCACACTATCCAAAAACAGATTTCCAAAAAAAGTTTTTTCGGCCCACCCTACGTGTTTATATAGCTGTGCTGTGGTTGACTTCAGTTCACGCATTTTTGCTGAAGGTCAAGCACATGTAGCTTTAAGCTGAGTTAGGCCTCTAGAGGGTCTAATTATCAGTAGTTTAAACAACCGCAAGTTACTTAATAAACCTTTCGATACAAACTCTCTCAATGAAACGACAAGATTGCGAAATGTACCGTCTTATAATCATAATAACTAAGTCAATGAAAATTAACTAAAAAGTGTAAAAAAAAAATATTAAAACAAAAACCCGACTGCGTAAAAATCAAAAAACTAAAAAGAAAAAGGTATAAGCCCAGTAGTTTAGAATGTTATTAAGTACTACTGAATAACTACAACATTGAAATAGTTTTATAATCGTACATAAGACAAATCATAAATTTAAAAGCAGAATAGATGGATCAACAGTCGGAGCACATTCAATGATTTGTCTTAATCTGTGTACGATTATAAAATTATTTCAACGGTGTAGTTATTCAGTAGTACTTAATAACATTCTAAACTACTGGGCTTATACATTTTTCTTTTTAGTTTTTTGGTTCTTACGCAGTCGGGTTTTTTGTTTTTATTTAATAATTATTTAGAATACTTCAAGTTTATGATTCTAATTAAAGGTAATGATGTTAACTTTTTCAAAATAGTTTGAATAATAAAAAAAAATATTTTTTAAAGCAAAATATCTTTCAAGCTTTAAAATTATTTTAACCATTCGAAATTTTGTTTCAGTTTGAATTGCAGCTGAAGCAAATTTCTGCAATTGTTCGCATCGGTTTAACTCTTCAAAGCGGCTTTTTTCTTTTTTCAAAGTACAGTCGAGTCCCGACTTACGCGAAGGATGCATTCCAAGACTCCTCGCGTAAGTCGAAATTTCGCAAAATATGTATACAAATTTTTTAAAGCATACCAAATACTTTTAGACACTTATAAACACCCCTCAAACTGCTCTAAAGCATTCCTTAACCATACACTACAGTTTCTTGCAAAAGAACGGAACTTTTACTGTATTTAAAAAATAAAAAAACTATCATTCAATATGAAACACTTTAAGATGCACAAAATGAATGACCAACGGGAATGAAACGCATAAAATAAAACAACACGGTACGCACAGCATGTAGTAAAATTAAAATGATGCACTATAATAGTACTGTACAGTAGATACAGTAACAATATTTAAGAGTTAAAAAATGAAGATAGTTGTCACGAGCACTCGATAGTTCCGGCATTGATTGTTGGCAACACAGACACCTACAAAAAGGGCGTTGCTGTATTCGCTCGTGGTCTTTTTCGAATGTTCGTCAGCCGTCGATGTTGAGTTTTGAAATGAGCCGTTTTTGCTCAACCTTTTGAAATGTGCCATCCTTTTTAAACATTTTTCAATGTACATATGTTCCAGTTACTAATTAAAGTTCTAACCAGTTTGAAATGTTGAACTGTCGTTATTTCGTATCGAATAGAAAATTTTGCTCTCCCAAATAATCAAGCTATTTCGATGATGAATTGAACAATATTTTTGGTGCCTCAACCAGGCTCCTTTAGATTGTTGAAAGTTGAAATCTCGGAACTGTTTGGATTATCGAAAATTTGGACACTTCCACTATTATTACCATCGAAAATTGGATTATTGGACAATTTGAACTCTAGGACAATTTTACTATTGTGCGATTCGGATACCTAAACAATTCTGGATGATTGCACCTTCGGAGAAAGGGGTAAGTAAAAATACCCACTTTTACGTTATTTGATATTTGAATTTGTTTTTCGCTGTCTATCATGGATTTAAAAACATTGAAAGCGATACGAACACCGTATCGAACACTAGCTACACGCATTTGTAATAAAATAGAAGAAAAGCTCAATAATACAAGTACACCCATTGAGGACTTCGAGGATTTGAAAATTCAGTTATACGAAAAAACTGTTCTTTTGAAAGATTTAAACGAACAGCTTTTGCCTTTAACAGATGAAAATGATATTCAAAGTGAAATTTTCGGATGTGCAGAATACAGTGATAAAATGCGTACATTAAAGTTAAAAATTGATCAAAAGATTTTAAAATTCAATAGCAGCACATCTGGTAGTCAAAATGTTTCGGGGTTTGAAAGTTTAAATTTAATTAACACTGTGCACTTGTCAAAACTTCATAGATAAATATTACGGCGAAAGAGATAAATATTTAAACTTTTGGAGTCAGTTTGAAAATGCAGTTCACAAAACCCTTCGTTAACAGATGTTGACCGATTTTCGTATCTAAAATCGCTACTTGGTGGTTCTGCTGCAAATGCAGTTAGCGGGTTTGCGTTGACGGCAGAAAACTATAAGATTGCGATTGAAATCCTCCAATCTCGTTTCGGAAGACATTCAGATTTAGTCCTAGCTCACTCGAATAATTTGTTAAATATTCAAGGTGTAAAAAATTCTAGGGATTTATATGCATTACGTGCTTTTTATGATAAATGCATTGTTGAAATTAGAAGTCTGGAATCGCTTAATGTTGCTGTCGACACGTATAGTACACTACTTTGCCCTTTAATCTTAAATGTTCTTCCTTCTGATTTAACCCTCAGATTTACGCGAGAACAATCTCAGAAGACAAATTTGAGTGTTCAAGACTTAATGGAATTTATTAGAGCAGAAATTGAGACTAAAGAACGAGTTTACGCATACAAAAAGCAGAAACCCAATTTCCCCAAGGTCAAAATATTCCAAACTTTGAAAAGAATAAATTTGCCTCCGATAAATCGAAGAATTTTTCTAAGAAAAATTTTATAAAAGAAATATTACAAACACCCCTTCAGCAGTTGAACTCTTGACACCTCTCGATAAATGTTGTATGTTTTGTTCGAATTCAGATCATGATAGTGAAAGTTGTTGCTCTTTAGCTGTTGATGAAAAAAGGGCAATTTTGAAACGTACCGGAAGGTGTTTTATTTGCTTGCAATTATTTCATAGAATGATAGACTGCCCTAAAAGTGATAAATCATGCACATTTTGTACAAAGAAACACAATGTTACTTTATGTTATAGGAAAGAAAATCTTAAGGATAAGGTACATGTTAATTCTAATAAAGTTGAAAACTTTGTTTCAAATCATGTAATCGAGGGTCATAATAGAATATTACTTCAAACTGCACCCTTGGAATTAGGGGGTTAGGATTCAATAAGGTTTTACATTGCCTTCTTGACACGGGTAGTGAAAAAACTTTTATCCGGAAAGATATTTCTAGATCCTTGAAGTTACGTACATTAGGAAAAGAAGAGATGTTAATTTATACGTTTGGGTAGAAAATTCCTCGTCGTCGTGTTTGTCCTCGAGTAGAAGTCAAAATAAAAAATAAATTGGATTGTACGGAATTTAAAATTGAAGCTTTTGAGATTGACGAAATTACTCATGCTACTTTAGAGTCACCCTCCGCAGAGGTATATGAGGAGCTGAAATCTAAGGGGATATTGTTAGCCGACGTTTGTGATAATGCTATACGGGGTAAAGGCATTTCTTTGCTCATAGGTGCTGACAATTATTGGAAAATTGTTACTGGGAAAATTGAACGCTTGAATTCCGCTTTGGTAGCAACTGAAACAAAGTTAGGTTGGCTTTTAATGGGAAAGTTAAAAGAAAAGACTGAACTTGAATTAGTAAATAAAACTCTTGGTGCGCTTTCTATTTCATCTCTGTTTGTCCACTCTCCTAACATAGAAAACTTATGGAGATTGGATGCTTTGGGAATTCGTGACCCTACAGAGAATAAAAATCTAGAGCAAGATGCGTTAGATACTTTCGAGAAAAACTGTTCGAATTAATGATGAAGGGCGCTATGAAATCAGGCTTCCTCGACTTGAAGGGTTCGAAGATTTAGACAGTAATCTAGAAACAGCAAAACAAAGATGCAGGTCTACTACAAACAAATTGCTTCGGGAAAACAAGTATTTTGAGTACGATGCAGTATTCAAGGAATGGTTAGAAGAAAGAATCATTGAGGCAGTACCTTTAAGGGAAATAGATAAACCAGTTCATTATTTACCTCCCAGAAGCGTTTATAAAGAACATTCGACTACAAAAGTACGTCCAGTTTTTGATGCCAGTTGTAAAACTAAACAAATGCTATTAATGACTTTCTGCTAAAAGGTCCAAATCTCTTGGAACAAATCCCTCCTCTTTTGATTAAATTTCGTTACGATAAGATAGGCGTAACTTCGGATATCAAGAAAGCATTTTTACAGATCTGTGTTGCCAAAGAAGATCGTGATTTCCTACGTTTCTTATGGTGGGAAAATATTGAGGAACGTGAATTTCGAACATTTCGTCATAATCGTCTGGTTTTCGGACTAAATTGCAGTCCGTTTCTTCTCTCGTAGGTTTTAAACCACCTCATTACGACTTATTCGTTTCAATTTCCGGAGACTTGTAGCATTTTAAGAAATGCGTTCTATGTGGACAATTGTGTTACATCCGTTCCAGACGAGAAAAAACTGAATCAGTTTATTCATGAATCAACTTATTTGATGAATGCGGGCTGTTTTGACCTAAGAGGGTGGGAGTATACCACTCAAAATTTTGAAGAAAAATCTGAACCTATTTCAGTACTTGGATTGCTCTGGGACAAACATAAAGATGTTTTATTTTGTCATATAAAGAACTTGGATTTGGATTCCTTAGAAATTACTCGTAGAAATATATTGTCGATAGTTCACAAGATTTTCGATGTATAATAGGTATTTTGTGCCCAACTACGTGGATTCCAAAGCTTATACTTCAAAAAAGCTGGGTTTTAAAACTGGAGTGGGATACACCAACTACCAGAAGAGTTTAACATCGAATTTAAAGCATGGGCAAAAGATTTACATTTGCTTTCGGAAGTTCGAGTTCCAAGATACATTTGAATCGGCTGAACTTTCTTTACATTTTTGTGATGGAAGTAAAAGTGCATATAGTGCAGTAGTATTTAGGTCAGGTCAGTATGGTAACGTTCACGTGCAATTAGTACAGGCGAAAGGCCGTGTTGCTCCGTTGCGTAAAACTACCATTCCTAGAATGGAGTTGCTGGGATGTTGTATTGGGACTCGTTTGGCATTTTCAACCCTATAAGCACTCAACATTCTAAACCTTCAAAGCTACTTTTGGACTGATTCGTCTACAGCTTTAACGTGGATTAAGAAAAATGAGCCATGGGGAGTTTTTGTTGAAAATAGAGTTAAAGAAATTCGAAAACTAGTTCCTGAGGGTGTATGGGGACTAGTTCCTAGCGCTTTGAATGCGGCTGATTGTAATTGATGGGCGCGAGGGCCTGGGGTGACATGAATTTTCGGCTTCATTGGAAGCAAACTCTAAGTCACTTCTCTCCGAAAGTTCAGGTGCGATAATTCCAAATTGGTGTTTCGGTGTAATTCTCTGTGTAAAATCCGACCTGCTGCCACAGCCATACTTAGTGCATTACTAAATAAATTCCAGTACCACTTTTTACTACGCAACATTGGTCGGTAGCTTGAGAGAAGGCGATCTAACACATCCACTCCGCCCATTCCCTCGTTATAACATTTTATAAGATTTGGCTGAGTGACACCAACTTTCATTCTTTTTTGACGGCAAAATCTCTTTGCTTTGCCCACAGGTTCATGTGTACTGTGATTTGATGCCATTGTAAATACAGCATTATCATTCCATCGGCATATATATACTTTCCCATCACATTGGAAATCAAATTCGCCCCTCTCACATTTGGACATTTCCTTCGACAGTTTTAGGGGGCAATGTCCTGTTCTTTTATCCCTAATGGTACCTGTTGCTTTGAAATTTTTTTCCGACAAATCAGCTATTAGCTGATGCGACGTAAAAAGTTGTCGAAATAAACTTCATATTCTTTTGGGTTTTCAACATGCGATAAAAGATTCAACACTACTCTAGAACCTAGAGGAAGATCTTTTTTTTCGGAACTCTTTCCGGCAGTAAATATCCATTGCGTATGGAAACCTATTTGCAGAACAAAGCATCCAGATTTTGAAGCCAAAGCGTATGGGCTTATCCTTTATGAACATTTTTGCGGAATGATGGCCATAATACGGGACCATGGATTCATCAATGCTTAGCTTAGTATGAAAAAATCCAAACTGCTGACAATTTTTTTGAAGCTCTTCATAAAAAGGAGAAATTTTTCCTAATTTGTCCCCTGGAATCAACGATGTGAAAATATTTTTTCAACTTTCGGAATCGACTTCTTGGCATAACTGAAGCGACAATTGGAACGCACAAATCTTCATAGGTGCTCCAATACAAGTCCTCGGCTGGAACAGTGTGATAACCACTAAAGAGTAGTAGCCTGAAAAATTGTCCAATATCCTTCTCATCCACGTCCAATTTTTCTCCTTTCTGCATTGCATAAATTTCTGTCATTTTTGATAAATGATTCAAATATCCAATTGGTAAAAATTTGGAAAATTTCAGCTGGAGATAAATTTGCTAACTCTGGAAATGTCTCACACAGTTTCTTATTGGTTGTAGTATCTAAAAATGTCTTGAAAGATGTATTTTTTCTCCAATTTGGTATCAAAATTTCTTTCTTAGATGATTTTCTCCTTCTCTTAGCTTTTGGAAGACCTCCTGATGCAGATGGAGCAAAAACATTCGTCTCGTCTTCTGAAACATTTGATGATTTTCTACTTCTCTTAGCTTTTGGAAGGTTTTCTGATGCAGACAAAGCGTAAACAATCGTCTCGTCATCTGAATTATCTGGTGATTTGTGCGTAAACACTTCTATTTGTCCGCAAACATCAGCAGGAGTAACTTTTTAAAATCATTTTCATTAGCAATTTCCTCATCTGTTATTGCTCCGCTTTCATCTGGGGGTAATTGACAAATGTCTATAACAGAATCTGCTGATTCATCTGTGTCAGATAAGGTCTGAAAGTATTCAATAGCTTCTTGTAGGGTTAAAAACTTTTCTCTGGATCCCATACTTTGGTGTTCTCCCATTTGGTTCAAAATTTCTCCACGGGGGGCTTCCGCCCAACTGACCGGAAACACGATTGACCAATCGGGTGTCTTCCAACTCTACGTAGGGTTTGAAGGGAGGGGCTTAGGTGCTCGGACATTCAAGGCTGTTTTCAAGAGTAAATTTCTAAAGCGCTTATCACACGATCCAACATGAGACAAGTCCAAGCAACGCTGAAGTTCGCGCTATCCTCTATACCAGCCAACACTGGCAGAGCTCAGACTTGTTTCTAAACCATGACGTCATCGTTACTATTGTGGGTTGCCGTAAAAGTTCGGATCGTCTGCTCTCAAAACAAATACTTGGTTTGCTAAAATAAGTTTTTATCTCTTCATGCGGGCTTTTTTTTACTTGTTTCATCGCCGATAGTTTTAGTAAATAATGTTTGAAAAAAGGACTTTATTTTGATACATTTTTTTTTTGTTCCGTATGCTATTTTTTTACTTCCTTCCTTTTTTCAATAAAAATCTTGTCATTGTTCACTTTCAAGTAAAAAAAGGTGCTAAATTTTAACTGCATAAAAATTGTCTTTTTTGTCTTCATTTGTTTGGTTATTAATTTTTCCCTATGCAGATTCAAAATAATGCCTTATGAAAAATGGCTTTTATAATTTAGTTCCATGATTTTTTTTCATCTCGTTTGTGCGCAGAAATGCAGAAGAAATTTATTGAATTTAAAATTTTCCTAAAAAAGTGCTATTAATGTAGGTTTAATTAACTAAAGACTAACAGCTGAAGTAAATTAATTTTATATCAATTTTCTAATAACAAAAAGGCTTTTTTTCCCACAGAATAAATTTAGAAATCTGCTGCCCCCCTCCCCCACACACACACATAACTTTTGGGTGAATAGTCAGATTTGAACAAACTTTCTGTTTGAAAAATTTCAGCGAGCACACCTCATTTCCAGATTTTACTTTTTGATTTGAAATATATTTTGTTCCATTTTTTACGCATCAAAGGAATGTAACATTAGCCTCTAAGGGAAAATTTAAGGCAAAGATAAATACCTAACTTAAAGGTGAATTTGCTTCAAACAAACAGTTGGAAAAAGTTCTTGGTGGTGAACATGTATATAGAAAAGGTATTTGTGAATTTAACTATTTTAAAAGTATTTTTTGAACAACTGAAAATTTTTTAACATTCAGAATGACAGAAAACATTATTTTTTATCACCTAAAAAAATTAAGGGGGAGGGGGATTTGTGCAGATTTTGAATACATTCTCAATTTTTGGTATCAAGGAATAGATAAAAAAGCTATCACTAAAATTGAAATGCTATATCTCGTAGACCTGAATATTGACACAAGAGATAAACATGACTGAACCAAAATGAAAGGAATATGAAATGCAAATGGTTTTACTAATGCTGCGAAATTGAAGGGAAATGCCTAGCTACCAATTCTGACTCCTGTACCATACAATTAGTCGTAATCCGACTCCCCAGCTGTGGCAGAAATTCATTACTTCCATTTTTTTTTTTTTTTTTTACTTCATAAGTTAATTTATTATATTTTCCCTATTCAGATTAAAAATGTACATTATGAAAAATTGTTTGAATAAATTAATTTTATGATTTTCTTTCTCTATGCATGTACAAAGAAATGCTAGAGAAAATTTTAGGGCCTCCAACTCCGACTCCTGCACCCCCAAAATTAGTCGTACTTCCACTCTGCAGCTTCGGAAGAAATTCCTTATTTTCATCCCTTTTGTCTTACTTTATTGAGTACCGGTACTGGCACGGCTTTGCCAGTAGTAGAAAAATAAAAGGTGGTTTGGTTTGCCTGTATATTTACAAATAATGGATGATGAATTTCTTGCCAATTTGATGTGTTCATTTGCTCTCAAATGTTACGGTTCCATGTTATGATAAATTGGAAATTTATTTGTCCAGGTTATGATAATTTCCTTGGTAAAATATTCTTAACATTGGAATAGTAAAAGAACAAAATGGAATTTTCGAAAAATTTCTTCGAGGTGCTCACCCCTATGCTACAAACTAATTCTGAGCCAAATTTCATAAAAATCAGCCGAGCGGTCTAGGCGCTATGCGTGTAACAGACGTACAGAGATCCAGAGACAGACACAGACTTTCATCTTTATTATTAGTAAAAGATTATTTTTTCCCTATTCAGGTCAAAAATTTTGCAAAATGAAAAAGTTTAAATTACTAATTCAATGATTTTCCTTCTCCATGCTTGTACACAGAATTTTTTGAAAACATTTTTGGTCCTCTGACTCCTGTATCCCAAAACTAGTTGTACTCCGACACACACCAGTACGTAGTGTTTTCAACCCTAATATTAATATCTGTACCTCAGGTCAGAACAACGTAAGTCATATAATTGTAACTTTAGAGGCGAGAGGAAAAACTTTTGTCTGCCGCATGCAAAAGATTGAACATGCGCTCAACACAGACACAAATGCCTACATACACACACACGAACTCCTACACACACAGCACTGCATACACAACACGCACACACATGCATACATACACATATACACGCACCCACATACATGTGCCTACACAAACACACACGCGCATTCATACACACACAAGCTCGTGATTGCGAAAAACATAATTTGAATTCAAGATGCCAAAAATTCAAATTAATATAATTTTTTTTTTAGAATTGCATTCACATGGCTCGATGCGGAATGAATAGGATTCTACGTACAATATAATAATGAACGAATTGAAAATCACAATTTTTGGACTTACATCAGTCTGGCTCTGAGGTACAGGTATTATAGAAGAGGTATGGAAAGTGTTCACATATGCAGGAAGATGTTATATTCACAAGTAACTTCATCTTATCTACCTTACAGCTGACTTTCAAAAGAAGTTGAGTCAATTTAAAAAGTTACGTCATAAATTCACTTGCATGTTCATATAATGGTTTGCAACAGCTAAGTTTAGCTCCATAATTAGTTTAAAATGTGTTTTTACAAGGAAAGGACATATTGGTAAAATTATATACAACACCCGCTAAAACAAAGATTATGTCACCAAGAGGTAGGACTGGTACTGTCATATTTTGAGAATTTTAAATATTTTTTGCTTGAGGTTATCTTACTAAAACATGCCATGTACACATGTGCCTCTTTTTCCCCCTACATAGTCATAAAAAATGCAAATTAACATCTAAAATACATCATTACGAGTTGTGCTAAAAATGTTTATTTTTTAAAAAAGAAATTAATAAACTCATAATTAAAAAATCAACTTTAAGAAATCTTACTGTGTTCAAAAAATTCAGGTAGAGTCTTAAAAAATGCAAATTATTATCTTAACTACTAAATTCAAAACTTGATGAAGGAAACATGAAAAGTTATTACATCATCCCATTTAATTGAAAATTTTCCATCAAACCCCACTTCATACCGGATAATCCCCACATATATACCGGATAACCCCCATATCAATATCAGATTAACTACTGGATATCCTGCAAAAATCTGTCAGATATCCCGTACGGTGTGGGCTGGCTGGATCAGATACCGGATTGTTAAAAAAAAAATAGCCGGAAACCGAATAGTTTCCAAATAATTGGTGCAACATTGTTAACATATTCGCAAAGTAATGACATGAACAGCAAGTACACCAAATTGAATAACAATGTTTATTTTAAATATAAAAACTATAGCAAATGTTCCAATCATGCTTTACTCAGGTAAAGAACTATTCATTAAAAAAATAGCATAAACTATAATAAAAGAACAGAATAAAAAAAAATACTATGAAATCGTAATAAAAATTGGTAGAGGGAATACATTTCTAGGTTTTTCAAAGTAATGATGCTTGGGTTCAAATCTTCATTTCTTCTTGGTTAAATGCAATGAATTCTCTTCAAATGGGAAAAACTTGGTTTTTTTTTCTTGAATTAAAACATAGCCATCACCAACTGAACTATTACAATTGTAAATGCCTCAGTGACTTGTGGTTTTCTTCAATTACTTTGGCACCGGAACTCAAAGGATGAAAAGATTAACCAGCAAGTTAACCAATATGACAGATAATTTAATTTATTTAACCTGTCAATATCGACAAACCAGCTAGCGTTTAATGGTAAGATTTCACTAAACAGTCTTTCTCATATCCTTCTTCATTCATTTGCACAAATGAATGGCTGAAAGGGATCCTTGTAACTGAGAAGCAAAAATTATGTACAGCTCTCTTACAAAATGATTCAGAAACTCGCTTTTAAATCATGATAAAGCAATAACATAGATTAATTTTAATTTTTTTTAACACTAAAAGCAAGACAAAATGATAATAATTTGCAAGCAGGATTAATATTGATTTATTAGCACTGCAAAATGAAAAGTTGTTTTTGAATCTTATGAAATTAAGAATTTCTCACTATTCTAGAACACCTCAAAAACTATTTTACAAACATTTAATATAAAAATTATGTATCAAACATCAGCCTACTTTTTATATGATACTGTTTTATGTAAACAGTTTTACATTTCGCACATACACACTATGAGAAATAATACGGCAAATAATCAAATTAAGATTGTTATTTTTTCCAGTAATTTGACAAGGATTCAGTAAAATGTAAACAATCATTTGGCGTCGATATGTACCGGTACTGTCGCCAATGTACCTTTAACCAAAACTACGAATTAATATAAGAATTAGCCAAATTTACAGGCGAAATTTCAGCACGAACAACAATAAAACTAAAGGTATCACAGCATTTAAGATTTTTCTTTCACGCACTATATCAAGCAAATAAATAAACATCGAAAAGGATATCTTTACCGTATGTAAGGAGTATGCATGCTTTCGGCAATCGCTGATTAATCAATTCCTTGAAAATACTCCCTCATTAACCATATCCTATAAATCTTCATGCAGTACAAGGGACTTTTAACATCTCATAGACATTTTTTCTCGCTAATAAAGTCCATTATTTAATAAATTTCTTAGTCTTCTACTTCGGATTCAAGCAGTCAGCCATGTTGAATTTGCCCGTGCACTCAGATGCTTTCCTATTGGTCGAAAGGCCAACTCTACCCAACTTTATTGCTCGGAAATTATAATCTTGGACTAAACTCGCGTACGGGGGAACAATAGAAATGATGACGTCAATCTTGGCCGAAGCACCTGAGGTATATTGGACTAGTCCGGTATTGGATGGAATAGGGTGAAAAGTTGCATCGTGTGATAAGCGCTTAAGCTTAACAATCTGGCGCCTTAGCTTGGCGCGATTTTTAGCACCATTCGGGGTTCAGGGCGTGGGTTGCCATTGAAAAGTTCAACGTGGTATAGAAGAGAGCAACCGGGATAGCACCATTCGGGATTCGGGGGGGGGGGGTCCTTTTGAAAAGTTCCACGTGGTGAAACTAGTTGCACGTCCCTATGCAAAATGGGAAAGTTCATTGAAAGCAACCGTCAGGGTAGCAGACTGGAAATAACATTCGGCTCAAGCATCCAGTTCCAGGGAAAACCGGCGTCTTCAATTAATTAAAAAAACACCCTAGTAATAAAATATTAATTAATTCTAAGGAAAATAATAAACATTTATAGTTTATTTTCAACTGAAAAATTAAGTATAATGACTTTATTAATTATTTGTTCAAACTAAAAAATCAAATGCTAATTTAAATAATAATCTACTTTATTACACCGATAAATAATATTTTGTTAAAAAAGCGCAAATAATCGCTTGTTTAAAATAGCTAATTTTAGCGTTCATTGAATGATTGATCAGGAACTTGGAAGCTATTTTCTCTAAATTTTTCTGAATAATAGTCGTAAATAATTGATAATTAGTTTGTAATAATTGATAATTAGTATTATGCACATAATCAGTTGTGCATTTAAGCAAAATTTAGCGGGGGAGAAGGGGGGGGGGGTCGTATTTGACGACTTTGCCAACTAAATTTAAAATATATTTTCATCTCGAAAACCGCGTTTCTCATCTCATATGCTTCTAAGTTCCAAATAAAGTTCAGCATTATTAGCCGATCGGATCAAACTATTCACTTTTGAATGTAGCAGAGAATACTTGTGCGTTTGAAGATGAACACCCCTGCAAAAGTCCCTCATTTGTGTTTGACTTTTTTAAAAAATTCAGTAAAAAGAAAAAATGATCTTAAAAAAAAAAAATATATTGTACTTTTTGTAGAATGTGCAGAAAGAAGTTTACAACTCGTATTAATTTATAAACACAAGCGTTTAGTAAGCCGCACTTACATTGTATGAACCTCAATAATTTTATTTATATTTTTGCACAAGGGCAAAAATTGGTGGGGTGCATAGGTTCAAATGCCATTTTTTTTTTTCAAACATATAGTAACTTTTTTCAAACAAAACACTCTCTCTCTCCCACTCATTAAAGCAGCTCCAGCTTCCACTTTCGGAGAAGTCATTATTAGCATATACACTAGGCGCCGCTTAATGTGATCACTTTGGGACAAACATAATTTGATAACAATAACCGAAAAGAATCCAGGAGACACAAAATAATTTTTTTCCAATTAAGGAGCATTTATTTTGAAAGCCTCAAATTAAAATCACAGTGACTCAACAAAACGCACTTTCAAATCATAAGTTATCAAATTCACAGAATGGAAATATCTGAATTATAAAAAGTTAAAGCTAAATTATGCAATTTTTAATCACATAGTAATAGGTGAAGTAAAATATGACCGTTTTCCATGACATTCGTAAACCAGTTTCAAATCACATTCAGCTTTTCTATCTTTTCCAGCATGGTTTTGCTTGTTGTTTAAAGTTTAATTTAACTTCGCTTTGTTTTCAATCTCGACACAATTCTTTAATAGTTTACAAAGCAATGCCAACAATGGAGGTCCTACATCAATGTCATGTCAGCGACTGAATTTTTTTAGGTGCAAAAGAAAGTTTTCTTAGAAGAAGTCTGTGGTCACTGGGGACGAACTTTCTGTAGCTTCATTCCAAGAAAAATTTTGAACTGCTATTGAAAACCGCAAAATGCTACCCAGAAAGTTAGTCTCGTCAGGGTTTGCCTATGTATTTCTGTTAATTGAGGAACAATAACGGGGAAAAAATTGAAAGTTTATGAAAAAGTGATAACAATAAACGAAGTCGCTGATTACAATATCCGACTTTTTTAACGTGTGTTAACATAAAAGTGTTCCGGGACTTCGTGATTCTGATAACATTAAGCGAATGATAACATTAACCGTGATCACATTAAGCGGCGCCTACTGTAATAGACAAAATAAAAATGAAAAAATCAGGAGAATTGCGTTACATTAAATGACTAACTATGAGCATGGTTTAGGGTTTTTTTTTAACTTAGATTGTTTTTGAACTGTGATGTTATAGTTCTGGTTCTTGGTAAAAACTAATTCTCATGGTGTTAGAGCTTCGCACTCTTAGAGCTGTGAAATTTTTATTCATTTTCAACAACGATTCATACATTTTTTTGACATAAATTGAAATGCACTGGTTTGACCAGTTACCAGTTATGGTCACTCTAGCTTAGTAATGGTTGCGCCATACACAGAAATTTTTGGGTCCGTCACACATGACTTTTACGGTCCCCCCTTCCATATTGTTAATTCCTATGGTGCTAAATATATTTCTACCCCCCTTTTAAAAATTTCGAGTCCCCCCCCGCCCTGTGCACGCCCCTAAGTTACGGGCCAGGGCCATACTAAAAACTAAAACTGGTCATGCTCGCCGAGTTCAATTATTTTCAGGAAATACACAAAAAGTGTGTTAAAACTTATGTTTTTAGCAACATCATCAAATTTCAAGCAACAAATTCCAGCGTATTTAAATTAAAAATTGGATATATAATCCCCATTTTTATTAAGCACTTTTATTACTTGGCCTGGTTGCCATGGAAAAATCTGAGGCCTGCTTTTGCTTATATCTCAGCTACTAAACCACTTTGGGATTTTGGGATTTCACTTAATGATTTGCTTAATTTAAAGGTACAGCTTAACGCTGAAAAATTAAAATTCTAAAATAAAATTATTTTTTCGGTTACGATGGAAAACAGCAAATTTCATGCACTTTCCCCATTAAATGTTTGAATATAAAACCCATTCTTACAAATTTTGTTGCCTTGCAACAGTATTGTTAATAGTAATCATAATGACTATTTTGAATCAAGGCTTCACTGGAGCAAGAATGAAATTTATTCACTGTCGTTGCTTTTTTAGAGTTTTATCCTCATCCATGCCAATAATCGATAACAGGGCTAAGTAAAGAGACATATTAGGTTCTTTATCATAAAGCATATGTTGTGAGCCATTCTTTTGCTTATATCTCAGCTAACTTCGAGGCTTCGGAATTTCACAAAATGATTTGTTTAATCTTAAGGTACAACTTAACGCTAAATAAAAATTTTGTTTAAAAACGAAAATCTTCAAAATAACGGATTTTTTTTTTTTTTTTGAAAAATACTTAGCACTTCACATGATGAACTCAAAAGGACAAAAAAACTTTTTTTGGTTCAGAAGGGCTATTATATAAGAAAGGACAAAGTATTCCTGTAGTTTTCAATTATTCCAAGAAAAAGACTTAACTAACGAAGAAAAGCGCGCTCAAGTCATTTCAAATCAAACTTTCCCATTAAGAAAAATATGCATGTTTCAACCCTCAAATTTATGATTGCAAGCTAGAAAATGATAAAACATTCTCTACATGACTTGAGCCGTACTTCTCTTCGTTTGTGAAGCCTTTTTCTTAGAATAGTGGAAAACTACATGGATACTTAAATTGTCTTTTCTGACCCGGAAAAGCTATTTTGTCCTTTTGAGTGCATTATGAAAAGTGCTTACTCAGTATTAAAAAAAAATCTGTTACTAATCGCATTTTTCAAAAGCGATTTTTGACAAATCGCTTTCAAAAGGTTCGCTTGAACCAGGGCTGCGGAGTCGGAGGGAAAATGGCCGACTCCGACTCCTAGATTTTTTTAAATCTATTTATTTATTATTATTTTTTTTCAATCCACTCCCCCTAATGGGGAGGGGGAAAACCTCAAAACATAGATTGAAATACTAATTCCTTTTTATGAAAATTTAGCGTTGTATTTCATTGCTAAATTAAGATGAATACAACGTTAGAAACTAAACTTGAATATCAAATTTTTCAATGGTTTGGATTTTATAAGTAAGAATACTTTTAAATCCCATGCTTTAAAATAATTGAAAAGAATTAATTTGCTGTGTCATAATATATATTTGTGTCATAAATAATCCTGCATTTATCTTACTTAGATACAAACCCCAGTTGCTTAAAATATCATTACAAATTAGAATTTATTGAGGTGATTTGCTGCTACTCATCGGTAACTTATAAGCAATTCTATCGATAAAATTGTGAAATGAAGTTTGAAACATTGTCAAATGCTTTCATTTTTTGTTATTAAGTTCAAATTAAACTTTGATTACAAAGACTAATTCTTAATAGGTTGTGTTTTTAATCAATATTTAATATTTCATAAGGTGTAAAAATTAGAAATTAAAATGCTACAAAATTTAAAATGCAAGTGCTTTTCTTTCTACATTACATCCATGATTTCATGTAAAAAAAGTAGCAGTTAATGTAAACTAGCAATAAATTAATGTTTTACATTTATTACTAATTAACATTATGGATTTTTTTCTATTTATAGTGTCATATTTGTTTGTAATAAATAGTAAAACCAATGTAATGTGTCAGAAGATTTAATAAACATTGAAAAGCAACAAGATTTAAATTTAAGGTCTAAGCATTTTTTTTAAACATTTAAATTAATTTAAATGAGAAAAAAATAATAAGTAAGAATTTTAATTAATATTGTGACATGGCATTATACTGATACTTTCATTCATTGCATAAAAAATGTTTCTTTGGGAATTTTCGAAGTTTTAAATTTGTTCACTATGCGGTTGTTGAATGTTGAAGTAGGGGAATGTGGGACAAAGTGAATAAGAAGGGCAAAGTGAAATGCTGAAATATTTACTCTGCTGTTAGTGCCACCTATCTAGTAATATTTTAACTATGTAGTAAAAAATGTAGCCTATTCTAGCTAAGAAAAAAATAACTCTGAAAATCATAGAATGTGATAACACAAGCAATTTTCGAAAAATGATTCTCATATTGTAATATTTTATTGTAAGTCGAAAATTATGCTAGGTATTATTAAATGATAAATTTCTTGTAATCATCATTTGAAATATTAATTGAGACCTAATATTCGATGCAACATTTATTTAGTTAATATTAAGCCTATTAATATTTTAATTATTTTGCACAGTCAGACAAGTACATGCGGGAAAAGTGAAAAATTAATTTCGTTTAATTATTCAATCATTTATCAAATCTTTTACGCATTTTATTAATTACTTTATTAACATACCTTAATTTAGTAATTCAATTATTTATTCATTCATACACTTATTTTCTTATTCATTCACTGTTTTACTCACTCGTTTATTTTTCCCCATACATTAATTAATTTATTTAATTAATTATTCGTTTATTTCTTTTAGTACCTTTTCATTTATTCATTCAACCTTTTATTTACTGATTCCTTAGATCAAAAATATTTTTTATAATCCAATAGAAAATATTTTATTTCAAGCATATTTCATTTTTCACTTTGCCCCATGAAAAAATTAAGCGAAATTTTTCCACTTTTTTTTTTTTGAAAGTAAAAATTCACCGGCGAAAATAAAAAAATACCATTTCAGTGCACGTTTTATTATAAAATACAATGTTCTTTCATGTACTGTAATTTTCAAAACAAATTTCCAATTTTTTCATTTTGAAAAAGCTCAGTCAGCTTAACCATTTCACTTTGCCCCACATTCCCCTACCCTGCCAAAACAAATAATCGGTTTGGCTGCCGATATACAGTATACCGAATACCAAGTATTCCGTGTACAGTCGACTCCCGCTACAACGCGATTGGACTTACGCGAAATAACTACAACTTTTCCGAGTAACGAATTTTAGAGCTAACGCGAAATTTTCGTCCACAACACGAATTATTTTGGGAGGAAGTATCTGCTTCGTTATCGGCTACAAAATATTTATTTTGTAAATGTTACTACATCACTTTAAGCATCACTGACAGCGAAAGTTCTCACACCAAACTAATCAACGCATCGCGTTGTTAGTGCATCAAAAAACCACTCAGCATCTTTCATTTATTCATTTTTTTCATTCTAAATCTTAAAGTGTATGAAATTTCTGGAACCTCAGTGGCACCTTTATCTAAAGTTTGTGAAGATAGGAAGAAAAAGAAAGTTTCTGATTAAAAAAAAAGAAAGCCTTAGATTCTCGATAGACTTGAACAACTACAAAACGTCGACGGTAGCACGACATTAATATGAGTGAATTTTCCATACGTACAATTAAAAGTCAAAACAAAAAGATATCCGTAAAAGTTCATAACTTAGTTTCAATATTGAAGCTTGCAGAGCAGTCTAGCAAAGTAAATATTAATATAGAAGCAGCTCTTGTATTGTGGATTAAAGAGATAAGAAAGAGGGGCTGTTGCCCCAAATAGAAACGTTATAAAAGAAAAGGCGAAGCAACTGTATTTAAAAATACATTAGATGAGAATAACGATTTGATCATGGAGCATACATCATCATCTTCATTTTTTAACTCATAAATATTATTACTGTATCTACTATACAGTACTATTATAGTTCAGCATTTTATTATTAATACATACTTTGCGTACAGTGTTATTTTATGTCTATATCTCCATTCATTTTGAGCATTTAAAATATTTCATGTTGAATAAAAGTTTTTTTTATCTTTAAATACGGTAAAAGTTCAGTTCTCTATTTAAGAAATTGTGCTGTGTAGTTAAGGAATTTTTTTAAAGCAGTTTGAGGGGTGTTTATAAATGACTAAAAGAATTTGGTATGCTTTAAAAAAATGTTTTTCATATACTTTTCCACAACGCGAAATTTCAACTTACGCGAGGAGTCTTGGAACGCATCCTTCGCGTAAGTCGGGACTCGACTGTACCTCTAGAATAATAACAATAAAGAAAGAAAGAATGAAGCATCAAAATTCAAACAACTGGGTGGATAGGTTTTCAAGAAGTTGTTTAGAATTTTATGCTATTTAACATTTATTTACACGGGATTGCTTTTTTAAGAACTAATCTAAAGTTTGTTACTTTTATTTTATTTTTAACCTCATTCTTGTAACTTTATCAAAATAAGTTTTTCGTTTATGTTTTCCCTTTATTTATCCTTGTTGGTTTCTAGCTGTTTTTTTTTTTCATTGTGCTGTATTCTAATTTTATAGTCTGGACATAAACTGCAAAGTTTTGATAATTTCGATAATTTTGTAACCTTCTCTATGGGAAAATCAGTCTGCTTTATTGAAAAAAAAATAGCATTTATAATCAGTTGATCATTAATTTGTCACTAAAATAATTTTAATTCACTTAAGGCATTAATTATGCAATTAGTTTATTATTTGGAAATTTAAAGCTTAAAATATAATTGTGTTTTCCTTTTTTTTATTTCCTATGTAGGCAATAAATACTTTCATTATCAATTTCAGCGAGAAAAGTAAAACACGCGAAATTTTCGCCATAGTAATACGAGTCTTCGAGTCTTTTCCCCCTTTCTCACCACTCAACATAGCCTCCACTCACTCACAGTGTACTTCTAACTGGACAATAGGAGTAGATAACACGCATGTTCCCCCCTGTATTCCTACCTCCATGGCAAGAAATCCTTCCACTATGTATTGGCATTTATCGATATTTAGGGATCGCCAAAAAAGTTTATTTTAGACAGAGGCCAAAGATGGCGATGGAGTGGCTCAGAATTTCAGATCTCTTTATTAGGAGGAAGGTGTTCGCCCCGTGAGAAGCTTATCTTGATGTGTTTGACAGTTTGGACCAGTTGGAACCTCACCCATACTTTCATTGACTTTTAGCTACACTGTCTATTCTAGCAAAACAGAGAGCGAAACTTTCACGAGGAGAGAAAAAAAAAACAAGTAAAATCATTGATTGGGGGCCGAATCTCTGGAAAATCGGTGAGGTATTTTTTTTTTTATTTTTTTCTTTTTACATTAAGGAAAGATTGTTTTTACTGTCACAGTCTCTATTATAATTCTTCCTTTTTATCCAAACGTTTTTATTCACGTTTTACTGCATTTATTTTATGTTAATCTGATTGTGTGTATTTAAACTGAATTTTTTTTCGTCTTGCTGTACTTGCAATGCGAATTTTAATTTAAAACTTTTTCTTCTGGAGGATGCGGAATGCTCATTTACATAAATTGTGTTGCGTATTTGAGCTAAATTCTTTTTTTCTAAGGGGGATGAAGGAGCAAGATTTTCCTTTTGTTCTAGATACAACATGTTTTTAATTACCTTCTTTTTTTCCTGCGAGGAAGGTGGAAGAGCGGGATTATCGTTTAAACGCTTTCTTAAGAAAGGTATCATTAATCCATGCGAGGTCGCTTCGCTCGCTAATCGACAGGGTTACGGTAGCATTGTTATTTGGCGAGTTTGGAGAAAAAACTACGGAATTTTTTCATTATTTTACATTTTAAAGCAACCGTTTATGTAAATTTAATTGCTTTTCATTTAGTGAAATATTTTAAATTGCAGATATATATTATTATTTTTAGGTTCTTTTAAAAAGTGCATGCATTTTTGAATAAGAAAATAATTATTTTGCATCAGAGAGATGGGGTGGGGTAGATTTTCATTTATTTAAGTAACTTCCTTTAAATTCCTTGTACGGACATCGTCATGTAGATATAGCTTGTAATTAATAAAAGTTCTCGCATAATTTTCGAAATGGCTTATCGCACTAACGCAATGGTGTGAATAGCCCGTAGGTACAGACTAATTGCACGTACTGGGAGCGAAACAGGCTAAATTTCTCCTCTTCACCATCTCGTTTTTAAATTGACAACTCTGCACAATTGAAAGCAGAAAAACAAAAAAAAAAAAAACATTTGTAGCTTTCCAAATCTCAAACTTTTTACTTCCAACAAAGTATATATTTCAAGAAAAAAAAAAATCAGACATGGATATTTAATTAATTTCTAAATGGAAACAAGTCTATAGTATTCATGCAATAAGTCACTTACAAAACTTGTGCTACTGACAGTTAAGTATATATACCCGAATATTTGAATTCTTAACACTATTTTATGGATTTTTTTTTAGTCATGACTGATTTTGACTTGGAGATTTTCTCTGAGATATGGTTTAGTTTCTAAAGTAATAGAAAATAATGATCATACATCTACCTTTATTGGGGTAAGGGTGGTAGAGGGATCTTAAATAGAATTGATTTCAAATAGAATTCTAAGGAGGGGAGCACACAACAAATTCCTTACTAGTCATTAGGTTTGGTTTCGGAATGAAAATTTTAGTATTTAAAATTTGTGTCTCAAACACTGAAAGGTTGAGAAACACGGTCTTATGTTTAATTTTAGCTGGGTCGGTCAAGTATTATGTAAGCAGAAAGGAAAGATCCAGAGGGCTACTTATTTTCTCCGACAAGAAATGAGGGGCCACAAAAATTCTAAGGTAAGCATTAAATAACGAAGCAGTTACAGTGCAACAAAACACGTGGGGGAAGAGCATCCTGTGACGTACAAAATGTCATAAAATCTTATGTAAGGAAAAGAGGAAGGGAGTATAGCGTATGTTTATTTTTTCTCACAAGGTGAGAGAGGGGGAGGGGGTAGAAAATGACTAAAAGTTGCTTAGACAATACTTGAATGACCCCTTATTAGCTATCGAATATGATTTCGACTGAAAGTAATCACATTTAGAAGTGCAAATACGCGAAATACACACTCATAGCTCCGTCGAAGAACTAACGGCAGGTAAAACGTGATCGAAGTTTTTAATAACCATTGGCAGGACCTTCTCAGGGACGTGGCAGCATCCTCCGAGCCCGACGAGATGCCATCATGTCGGCCTAGTCCGAAACTAGGGGCCCAACTCGGAATCAAAGTAGTCTAATTTTTCCTGGTATTGTGAAGAGGGGGGCCAGGTGACGATAATGACAAGGTGCTCGATTTGGCTCTCGGCGGCTCTGGACCAATCTCCTTCCTAGTTTCTATCACTTGCACGCACCGCCGTATCTTTGGAAGCGACAGATATGTCATCTACCTATCAACCTAAAATCTACCATAATCATTTCGGGCTTTGGCCAAGGATTCCTGGCCACTTCGCGAAATGACCAGCCAAAGTAGAAAATGCAATATTAATTGCAAGTATTTCGGGCTTTGGCCAAACCTCTTGGCCAGTTCGCGAATTGGCCAGCCAAGTCGCGAACTGGCCGAACTTCGGACTTTGGCCGTAACATATACAATAAACTAAATTGACACCAAGATTCATAAACAAAATATAACTAGCTAATTTATAGTTTCATTAAAACAACAAAACTACCTTATCTCAACCTACCATATACATATATCAGTACAATTTTAATCAAAATGCTCATACCTTCTTGCTGCAAAACTTGTTTTGAATATATATTGGCATAAATTTTCAGAAGCATTATAGTTATTTAAATTATCATGAGAAACTTGGTTAATTAATAGAATTTCATACAATAATACATAAATTAACTTTTTGAAGATAAACTTTACAAAAAAAATGATAAATATCAGCATTTAACTCACAGGCCCTTGGTTCAGCGCCATTGGTCTGTAACAATAATTGAGAAATCTGTGAATAGTCAAATTTCTGGCATCTCCATTTTCTGTGTATTCATTATTAAATGCAACAATGACAATCTCCAACTAATACCCTACAAGCAAAATTTCTTACATCAACCTTGACAGATCTTGATATTATACGGATTGCGTCAATATTGACATGTTTCATACTGCATAAAGGTTGCATAAATATTAAAAAGCAATATTGCAATAACAACACGTATGCAACATTGCATTCATCTTAGAATACTAATATTCATACTACCTTACAATATCAGCATTGCATACATGTTGACGCCGTCAAGATGGTATTAATTTCATTGTTTCGACCTTCGATACAGTTGGTCCAAGAGCTCCACGCGTGGCATTGCAATCTTTAAGCTTTGCTAAGTTGGTTTCTTAGTTGTGCAGAATATTATTGTTTTAGGTAGAGACGTACCAAGTAGCACTTTGGCTGGGTACCGAGTACTCGGGCTTTCACTACTGGGCCGAGTACCAAGTCCCAATTATGTTTTAAGAAGAACCATTGTCACACACGTGACGAATTTTGGACTCATTGGAATAGTAGTATAGACCTCCATGTCCAAATAATAGATTTTAAAACAAAATTCCAGCTGAAATTTAATTACATTGTTTAAAAGATTTTGTTTGTGTCAATAATTTTACAAATAAGTTATTTTTTAAATTAAAAATAAACAAACACATAAAAGATAGGATTAATCAAGTTGGAATTAAAACAAATTATATCAATCTATACTTCTAGTCCGCTAAACATAAATAGTTTTTAAAAAGCAAATGAAACAACGTTAAAAGCCCAAATGTGCAGGAGCACAGCGGACACGTTTTTCTGCATTACAAGGAACATTTTTTTCAGTGCATAAAATGTGAGCTAATGAAAGTTAAAAATCCGACTTTTGTCGGATGCCTTAATCTATAAGCTCACATTTTGTGCATTGAAAAAGGCATTCCTTGTAATGTCAAAACACGTGTCTGCAGTGTTCGTGCACATTTGAGCTTTTAACGCTGCTTTATTTTTTAAGAAGAGGTATTTTTATGCTTCTTATAAATGATTTTGTTTGTTACAAAATCGATTTAATAATATAAAAATTTCATATTTTTTGTACTTACCGTTTTTGCCTCATTTTTAATAAATAAGTTTCATTAGCTTTGAGGCATTAAAATATAAGATTTGCTCCATAATGAACATTATTCTCAAAATTTGAATTTCATTCGGAAATTTGAATTTTAAATGATGGCAGTTTATTATATGCTTGCACTTTTTTATTTATTGTAAAATCTGCTTTGAACAATATTCAATTTTTTACAACTACTCGGTATTGGCCGAGTACCAGATCAAAATTTGATCGAGTACCGAGTAGTTACCGAGTATTTGGTATGTTTCTAGTTTTAAGAATAGGATTTCATGCTGTCATGACAACATCTTGATATTATCCTGTCATATCAATATGTATGCAGGATTACAAGGGAAGATTTCGATAATTGGGAATCTTTCTTAATTGGCGTGAATTTATGGCTCCAGTGCCTGCGCGAGAGGTATTTTTCTTTGCAAATACCTAAACAAAGCGACCGGAAACATCTATTCACATAGGGTTACTATAAATCAGCAGGATTACAAAAATAAAATTATTTACGCCAAAAATGAGACGACCGTGCCAGATTCCCAATTATCGAAATATCCCCCATAAGTGGGAGGGAAAAAACATTAATATCGGAAAGAATCCAACATTATCCATCGAACACACGGGTCATTCCATGTCAAATCAACACAATTTTGGGAGATTTTCAGATTTGATGTCTCAGAATTTCATGATTTTTGGTATGCAGCTATATATCATAGACTTATGAAAAAAATACCAAATTTCAGTTATGTAGCACAATTATTTTTGAAGTCATAAACTTTTAAAAATTGAATTTTTTTTGAAAAAAGTTCATATTTTGGCACATTTAGATATCTACAGGCTGGCAACCAGTGATGATATGAACCTGGGAGTGGTCTCATTTTAAAGCTGTTACAATTTCATAAAATTTAAAATTTTTAAATTAAATTTTAAAATTTAAATATCTTAAAAAGTGGCAATTTTAAAATTTAAAAGAAAATTTCCAAAAGTAGTTTGTTGCATCAAAAAACATATATAGCAAAATTCTATCATGGGATCTCAATGGGATCAGGAGGTACAGAGCTTCAGAAACACACATGTTTTGCAAATAATGTACAAAATTAGTAAAATTTTATTTTTTAATAACTAATTTGTCTATGCAGTGTGCAGGACTCTATTAAATTAATAAACCATAATGATTACATTATAGTACCATGTATGGAAACCTCTCTTTAAAAGAAAACTAATGCTGACTAGCCCAAGTGTACCAAGAAATCTCTTTTTACACAGATAAAATGGGGATTTCCCTCAGGGGAAACCCATTTTGTAAGATGGAAGATGATTCAATAAACAAACAAAACCACTCTTTTATAGCTAGAGTAGCATCAGAGTAGATTGTAGGAAGATCTTTCGATATTTCCTGTGATATTGTATCTTTAGAACACAACCCATTTCTTGGTCACTGCACTTTTCCTTGTTAATTTCTCACTATCAAGTGCATGATGGATACTACTGACAAGATTGTAAAAATGGCTTGTTTTAACCCTTTAACAAACCTAATCACTCCCATGCAAGAAAAGGAAATGAACAGATGCCTTGGTCTCTTCCAATGATTGAAATCTCCACGAAATAATTTATTGACCCTAAACGTTACTCATAACATTGGATTTTTAATGGTAAGTATCTTCAGGGATGCCCACCTAAGGGTGGGGGGACGGTCATGGCACCATTGAAATTTGTAGGAGGGTGTTTTGTGGGATATTTTTCATTTTTTTCGGGGCTCTTGTTTCTTTGGGGGGGGGGGGGGGTCACAATACTTAGGGCCCATCTGTGGGAGAGGGGGTCATGGCACCACTGAAATTTTTAAGGGGGATGTTTTGTGGGATATTTTTCACTTTTTTTTTAGGGGGGGAGTTCACAATATTAAGGGAGTGCGCCCTTGCTCTTAGGGGGGCACCCCTAGTGTCTATGTGACCATTCTCCATTAACAGTTATAAAACAGGCACTGCTTGTTTCATTGTAATGTGTTGCTTGTTTCATTCAATGAACTATTCAAAATAAACCACTAACTATAATATTTTTCATAAAACCCGTATTTCTAAAGCCCTATACCTCCTGATCCCATTGAGATCCCATGATGCCATTTTGCTATATGTATTAAAATCTAACAAACTTTTTCTGATAACTTTTCTGAAATTTTAAAATTGCCACTTTTTGAAAAATTTAAATTTTAAAATTTAACTTAAAATTTTCAATTTTTTTTGAAATTGTGTAAATCCCCTCTTGTGGCACATCATTTTAAAGCCCCATTCAACAGCTTTAAAATAAGATCACTCCCAGGTTCATATCATCACTAATTGCCAGCCTATAGGCATCCAAAGGTAAGAAAACAGGAAAAATTTTAATGAAAATTTAAAAATTATTAACTTCAAAAATAATTGTGCTACATAACTGAAATTTGGTATTTTTTCATAAGTCTATAATATGTTACTGCATAAAAAAAATCATGAAAATCTGATATGTCAAGTCTGAATCAGTGTGTTGATTTGACATGGAATGACCCTTACATCTTAATAATGTTTAAAGATAACAGATATAATAACGAATTATTACCTGCAATGCATAAAATTTTGGCATTATAATAGCCATTGGGTGGCAAGCTCACTTGCTTATCCTTTTTATTGCTCAGATTCTTGAAAATTTTGTCCACATTTTTGTGCGTTCCATTCGGTTCTTCGGAATCTTGACTCCAAAAAACTTGGTAAGTCTTTCCAACATCCATGGGCAACTTGAAATGCTTAACATAGTGGATGAGAACAACAGCAACTGTGTTGTCGCTTAGATATTTAACTCCAGCGTACATTTTATTTAAATAAAATTTACGAAGAAAAAAAATCAAAATTCAAACTTTAAATCACCTTTTAAAGACCGTTAACAACAGTTTAGTAGAAGTCAAAGTTTATGCAAAATGAAGAAACGGCTGAATTTTTAAATTTGTGATTTGAGTTTGAACACAAAATAAAATGTTGCAAATACATTTATTTCTTGCACGTTCTTTTAACTCAAGAAAAATCATGAGTTTATTTAGGACTAGCAGTACCCGCACAGCGATGCCCGTGCTAAAAATTTAATGGAAGTCCGTTGAATAAAAAAAATTGACGCCCCCTCCCCCTCTGATGTGAAATGATCGTTTTTCTTTGTATAAAATGTGTACACACCTTTTCAAAAAAAAAAAACTATTTAAGTTTCTTTGTAATTTAAAACTTTTCGTCAAATCATTAAATTAGATTTACAGTTGCTTTAAAACTCTATTTAGCGAGTGAAGCGGTTTTTACTGCAATTAAAAATATTTCGCCAAATAAACAAAACAAAAAAAGACATCAAATAATATGTTTTAAATGTAAAAATAAAATGGTTGACAACCTGAATCAAAATGACATATTTCGAAACTGATTTAAAAACGCTTGTAACTTTTTTTCCTTTAAGGATAGAAGCTAATTTTTTCGACCATGGGTCGAGATAGTTCTGGAGTAAAAAATGTCGCTTTTTTTTCAATGGTGTCAAAAATAAAACTGTGCGACAATTCCTTCACTTTTTATTGATAGATTTAATGAAGAAAGTAGTGCCTAAATTTCAGCTAAGCCTAAAAAAGTTCGAGCTAAAAACGCAAATTGCTCCCGTCGTAATGAAGTTAGAGCATCGAAACAAATTGCTTAGAACGCGGAAAATTCTACCCTTTTCAACGATACATAATATTAGTATGTGCAAGTAATTTTTCACCCCCTTTAATAGCCAATAATAAGCAATTTACGTGAAATTTGGGCCTACATTGGAATAAAAAAAGAACAATTTATCTGTTTTTTTTTTTTTTTTTTTTGAATTATAGCCTATGTTACTCAGTAAGAAAGTATCTTTCATACAGTGAAAGAATTTTTCGAATTGGTGCAGTGGTTCCGGAGTTTATCTCGAATATATAAACACACAAAAATCCGTCCTTTCTCTTTATAATATTAGTAAAGATATGCATATTGGAGAGTAGGGACTCAGTCATCCAGGCTCTCATCTGTGTATTGCGCCTAGGCGTCAAAAGAAAGAAAAGAAGAATTTAAAATTCTTGTGTTTGTTTACGTTTGCTCTTCGTGTATGGTTGTTATTTGGTACAATGAGAATTTTTACTTCCATTCTTTAAACAAAATGTCCCAAGCGCGAAGAAAGTCATATAAGAATTTTATTTCTGGAGCTCCACGAAGTAGAACGACTAAAAGAAGACACGATGCTATGAATAATAGCAGTCGTGATTTTGAACAACAGATATTGTCATCGACAAATACTTCAAACAATGACGTTTTAGACAGTCAAGCAAGCGATAGCGAGTTGGACTGTGATGTAAATGAAAATAACGCATTTTCTTTACTATCAAACTCTTCAAAAGATTCAGACGAATCCAAAACTCAAAATAAAGACAATTGTCCTTACAAAAAGGAGTTTTTAAAACAACCTGTTCGGTCATTTTTAACTGTTACAAAGTTTGAAGCTTTGTTAGCTATCTTGCATTTCAGCATATCTAACAATTTACCTGGCGTGGCAATTGTTGAGCTTATTGATTTAATCAATACGATACTAGAAAAGAAAGATGCTATTCCTGCTACTAAATACAAGATTGATAAAATATTTTCAAACAATCTTCCATATACAGTGCATTATTTTTGTTCCAAATGTTTGATTTATATCGGGGTAGCAGATAAGTGTATCTCAGTTAACCAGTGTTTTCATTGTGCAGAACCATTCTCATGTGAAAATATGAATGATAAAAATTATTTTATAAGTATTTCCTGTCGAAAGTTAATTCAACAAGTTTTAGAAGAAGACGGTGTAGCTGAAATGCTAACTTATCCTTATAACAGGCCTGGGCCAAGAGATACTAAAAGAGATATTTTTGATGGTGCCACATATAAAAAACTAGAAACGGATGGCATTGTTGGACCAGACAAAGATAGCCTAACTTTAACTTTTAGCTGCGATGGAGGAGCTGTTTTTAAAAGTAGTAGAGGATCCCTGTGGCCAATTCAGTTTCGAATTAATGAGTTGCCACCAAAAGAAAAGTTTCTGCCACATAGATTAATGGTGGCTGGATTTTAGTTTAGAAAGCATGAACCAGTTCCTGCTACATTTCTTAAGCCATTTTTGTATGAAATTAATAGTTTTACTACTGAACCTATTCAATGGACTGAACCTCATACAGGAACATTGCGTTCTACTAAGGTTTATTTAACTTATGGAATTTTCGATGCTCCTGCAAAATGCCTGTTTCAGTCTATGATCCAGTTTAATGGTTACGACAGTTGTCCATATTGCTATCATCCCGGAAAATTGGATAAAACCCAAGTGAGATTTGATAAATCTAAGCATTCATTACGCACTCACAAAGAAGTGAAGCACGATATGCTGAAAGCCGATAGACAAGATAAAAAAATTAATGGAATTAAAGTTCTCTCGCAGTTGCTTTTGTTGAAGAATTTTGATTTAGTTAATTGTTATTCCATTGATTATATGCACCAAACGTTACTAGGAGTTACGAAGTACCTAGGTACAGCATGGATTGACTCTTCATGCCATGGTGAACCTTTCTATCTTACAAGAGTTGATATCAATTGCATAGATGAGACTGCTAAATATTCAACCACCTTCAAATATATCGAGCACCTCGTCGATTTTCCGAATGCCAAATGTTCAAAGCAAATGAGTGGAGAGCCTGGCTCTTATTTTATTCCATCCCTTGTCTACAAGGTGTTTTAGACGACCAGTGCTTGAAGCATTTATGTACTTCTTAAAGATTCTATTTCTGAGCATGAACTATTGTATGCAGAGGAATGTCTTTCTACATTTGTAAATAAATTTGAATCATTATACTCTCTGTCCAGAATGACATTTAACGTGCACCAAATATCACATCTTGTGACTTTCGTTAGACAAAATGGGCCTTTATGGGCAAATTCAATGTTTCCTTTCGAATCAGGTCTTGGTTTTTTATTAAAATTCATAAATGGAAAGACCAATGTTTTAAGTCAACTTGCTAAAAAATATTGTAGACTTTTCCAAATGCCAAAAACCATTGCTTTGTATGATGGCAAAAATACTGATATAATAAAGTACTGTGATGACCTGTTTTCGTACCCAAGACTTCAGAAATGCAAAGTATTCTATTCTGGCATACTTTTAGGTGCTCATAAACCATTTGTTGCCTCAGGTGAACAACTACAAGCATTTCAGAATTCTGGCTTACCTCCCCCAGAAAATTGTATGTGTGGGCAAAGAGTGATATTAAATGGAATGATGCTTGCTGTTTACAAAGTGGGAGCATTAAGAAATGATTCTATAGTAAAAGTAAATGATAAATATTACCAAATACTGAATTTTGTCTATTATGTCAATGATGATTCCTGTCTGAATGCTAATGGTAAAGAAATAGTAGTTATAAATAAAAAAATATGCTCTGCCTCTCACATTAAAATTTGCCAATCTTACTATGGAAAAATGGTGGTATTTCCTGTTATTAAATTCATTTGTAAAGGCATTATGATGAAAATCAAAAAAATATGTGCACACAGCAAAACCTTACTTGCAGAAAGTAGCTTATATATAACAGATGTTCCTAATTTTGTTGAAAAGGATTAAATAAAGAAAAAAATATTTCACTGGGCATGCTAAGTATTAATATATTATTTAAAGTTTTTTATACAACTGTACGAAGTCATGAATAATGTTTTTACTATACACTCCTGTTTGTGAAAATTGCAACACCATGAAGGACTTACGCGAGTGAGCTGAAAATTGCAGGAAATGTAAAGTAGAGCATGATATGCAAATGATTAGAATTGCAGAGCGAATATAAATAGACGGCTTTAGCGAGGCGTGTATGATTATTGGTGGTTATATGCTAGAGTAAACGTTAACTGAAACATTACTATGCCTCTTCGACAAAAGAAAGTGAAATTTCGGAGTTTGAACGAGACAGAATTGTCGGCTTTCGTGAAGCTGGATTGTCTTATCGTGCAGTAGCTGCTCGTGTGCAGCGTAACAGCAGCACAATCATGCGTGTTTGGAAGCAGTGGACGGACAAGGGTCAGACAGCTCGGAAATCCGGGAGTGGACCTCGAAAAGCGACGTCAGCTCGCGATGACAGACACCTGGTGCGTATGGCTCTGACGAACTGCACAGCTTCTTCTAGACAATTGGCAGCACAGTGGTCAACAGCTACAGGTGTTTCATTGTGTGCTTCATCAATTCGGAGACGTCTGCTGCAGCGTGGGCTGCGTGCAAGGATTCCTTTATACAGGATTCCTCTCACGCAAAACCAGCGCCCTCTGCAGCTACAATGGGCCAATGTGCATAGGAGCTGGCATCAGGTCGTCTTTTCTGATGAATCCCGCTTCAATTTGTGGCACCATGATGGCCGAATTCATGTCAGGCGCCATGCCGGTGAACGGCACATTCTGGAGTGCATTATTGAACGCCACAGTGGACAAACACCCGCAGTTATGATCTGGGGTGCTATAGTATATCATGGACGATCACATTTGCTACGAATTGTATGCAATTTGAACAGCACCCGATACAAAAACGAAGTTTTACAGCCCCAAGCTATTGCTTTCCTGCAAGGATTGCCAGGGGCTGTATTCCAGCAGGATAATGCCAGTCTACATGTCGCCAGGACTGTCAAATCCTACCTTGATTTGCAGCAGGTACAGCTTCTTCCTTGGCCTACATATTCCTTGGATATGTTACGGCCAAAGCCCGAAGTTCGGCCAGTTCGCGACTTGGCTGGCCAATTCGCGAACTGGCCAAGAGGTTTGGCCAAAGCCCGAAATACTTGCAATTAATATCGCATTTTCCACTTTGGCTGGCCATTTCGCGAAGTGGCCAGGAATCCTTGGCCAAAGCCCGAAATGATTATGGTAGATTTTAGGTTGACAGGTCGATGACATATCTGTCGCTTCCAAAGGTACGGCGGGGCGTGCAAGTGATAAAAACTAGGAAGGAGGTTAGTCCAGGGCCGCCGAGAGCCAAATCGAGCCCCTTGTCATTATCGTCACCTCCCCCCCCTCCTCACAACACCAGGAAAATTTATACTACTTTGATTCCGAGTTGGGCCCCTAGTTGTGGACTAGGCTGACATGATGGCATCTCGTCGGGCTCGGAGGATGCTACCACGTCCCTGAGAAGGTCCTGCCAATGGTTATTAAAAATTTCAATCGCGTTTTACTTGCCGTTAGTTCTTAGAAGGAGCTTTGAATGTGTATTTCTAGTATTTGCACTTTTATATGTGAATACTTTCAATTGAAATCATATTCGATAGCTACTAAGGGGTCATTCAAGTATTGTCTAAGCAACTTTTGATCATTTTGTACCTTCTCCCGCTCTCTCACATTGTGAGAAAAAATTAACATACGTTATACTCCCTTCCCCTTTTGCTTACATAAGATTTTATGACATTTTGTACGTCACAGAATGCTCTTTCCCCACTTTTTTTGTTGTTGCACTGTAACTGTTTCATTATTTAATGCTTACCTTAAAATTTTTGTGGCCCCTCACCTCTTGTCAGAGAAAATAAGTAGCCCTCGGGATCTTTCCTTTCTGCTTACATAATAATACTTGACCGACTCAGTTAAAATTAAACATAAGGCTGTGTTTCTCAACCTTTCAGTGTTTGCGACACAAATTTTAAATAGTATAATTTTCATTCCGAAACCAAACCTAATGACAAGTAAGGAATTCGTTGTGAGCTCCCCTCCTTAGAATTCTATTTGAAATCAATTCTATTTAAGATCCTTCTATCACCCTTACCCCCAATAAGAGTAGATGTATGATCATTAGTTTCTATTACTCTAGAACCTTCAAAAAATCTTTACAAAACCATATCTCAGAGAAAATCTCCAAGTCAAAATCAATCCTGACTAAAAAAAATAGCCATAAAATAGTGATAATTTCCAAATATTCGGGTATATATACTTAATTGTCGGTAGTACAAGTTTTGTGAGTGACTTATTGCATGAATAATATAGACTTGTTTCCATTTAGAAATTAATTAAATATCCATGTCTGATTTTTTTTTTCTTGAAATATATACTTTGTTGGAAATAAAAAGTTTGAGATTTGGAAAGCTACAAATGTTTTTTTTTTTTCTGCTTTCAATTGTTTAGAATTGACAATTTAAAAACGAGATAGTGAAGAGGAGAAAAATAGCCTGTTTTGCGCCCAGTCCGTGCAATTAGTCTGTACCCACGGGCTATTCACACCGTTGCGTTGGTGCGATAAGTCATTTCGAAAATTATGCGAGTAATTTTTTTAATTACGAGCTATACCTACATGACCATGTCCCTACAAAGAATTTAAAGGAAGTTACTTGAATAAAGGAAAATCTACCCCACCACATCTCTCTGAAGCAAAATAATTATTTTCTTATACTAAAATGCATACACTTTTAGAGAGAACCGAAAAAAAATAATAATATATATCTGCAATTTAAAATATTTCACTAAATGAAAAGCAATTAAATTATATAAACAGGTGCTTTAAAATGTAAAATAATGAAAAATTTCCGTAGTTTTTTCTCCAAACTTGTCAAAACCGTAACCCTGTCGATTAGCGAGCGAACCAAACTCGCATGGATTAATGATACCTATCGTACGAAAACGTTTAAACGATAATCCTGCTCTTTCACCTTCCTCGCAGGAAAAAGGAAGGTAATTAAAAACACGTTGTATCTAGAACAAAAGGAAAATCTTGCTCCTTCATCCCCTTTAGTAAAAAGGAATTTAGCTCAAATACGCAACACAGTTTATGTAAATGATCATTCTGCATCCTCTAGAAGAAAAAGTTTTAAATTAAAATCCGCATTGCAAGTACAGCAAGACGAAAAGAAATTCAGTTAAAATACACACAATCAGATTAACATAAAATAAATGCAGTAAAATGTGAGTAAAAGTTTTAAAAAAAGGAAGAATTAAAATAAATACTATGACAATGAGAACAACCTTTCCTTAGTGTAAAAAGAAAAAAAATAAGAAGAATATGCTAAGTTTTCCAGATTGCATTCCCTTCCGAAATATTGATTCATAAAAATACGAACTGTTTTACAAAGGGTAAAAAACAATACTAAGTGTAAATTAAAATAAACATAATGACATTTATGTATAAAACATTAATAAGGACATGTAGGGGAATTTCGAAAAACCGCGCCATTAAAGTAATGTCTTTAAATAATATTAACTAGAAAGCTATTTTTTCTTTATATTTGTCTTAATGAACCCTTAGTATTGAGGCTTTGCAAAATACTTTAAAATCTTTTGAAACAATATTTCTTGGTACAATATGATCTAGAATCTTTAAAATTAGGTCTATGGAGCAAAAAAAAGACTGTTGATCGTCCTTAATTCAATAGAGGCAGTGAGAAGCAAACGATGTATGTGACATAATTAAAAATTTGGAGATAACGCGTACAAATGGTAGGAGAGTCCCTCCTTTGTCTTGGGGCAAGAGATAGTAATAGTAGCCCTGGTAGGTACTGCTGTACAGCATGATTTAGAAAAAATAAATAAATGAAAGCCTACCTAGCGCGTAATCTTTATAGTCGTTTTGCTCAAAACTTGGAAGTGTCCACTTACAACATCCCTTGCTTCTCACTGCCTCAAGTTACCTTTGTATTCGCACACTTAACACAACGCATTTATTTAAGATGTAATTTACTCATATGAAGGGCGCAAATCCAGTCTTCTTTTACGCAATTATATTGTTACATCTTTTACTGTAACTGAATAATATCTATTATGGCTTTAATACAGAAACAGAATGATTTTTATGTGTTATAAGTTCATTTTTAACACAGAGGTATCCATTATATTTGAACTCGTTTGTGAAACAAGTGAACTTCAAGAAAAAAAAACCGGACACAAAAGTACTTATTTTAAAATGCTACATTTTTAACAGTGAAACACAATCTGGTCTTGGTTTCTCTCTTCGTACTTTGGCCGATCGTCCATAGCCACTTCGCGAATTGGCCGGCCAAAGCCCGAAATGAAGAAAATTTCGGGCTTTGGCCGGTACGTTTTTGATAATGTTGGCCAGTTCGCGAATTGGCCAGCCAATTCGCGAACTGGCCGATTTCGGGCTTTGGCCGTAACAGATATATCACCGATTGAACATGTGTGGGATTTCGTTGGGCGGCGACTCCCTCGTGATCCTCGTCCTGTTGCTTTGGCAGAAGAACTTTGGTTGCGCATACAAAAATATGGAATACTCTTCCGCAGGCAGATATTCAAACTTTGTTTCACTCCATGCCGAGTCGTGTAGCAGCTCTTATTGCAGCGCGTGGTGGCCACACAAAATACTAACTTCTGTCTCCTTTTATTGTTTGTTTGGTTTGAAAATGTAATCATCTATTTGTACCATTACCACTCAACAGTGTATTAAATTTCATTCAACTATGATGCTTCCTTCATGGTGTTGCGATTTTCACAAACAGGAGTGTATAATATTTAATGCAAATAAGGTATGAAAGTTGCATATAAAATCTGCTAATTGTAACAGTTGTGCTCATATTCAGATAACAAATTTTTGTAAGTAATAACTTGTAAATCTTTAACGAAAGCTGTAAAAATCATACTGCACTCGTAGCATTTTAAAATGTTCTTTCATTTACTTTTGTCCCACAACGATGAACATTATTTTAAAATATGAATAAAAGTGTACAAAGGCTAGCAAGAGTTTTCATTTAGTTTTGTACCCTCGCTGCACTCTGTATCATATTTGATACATAATTTGTTTTCTCAGTGTTTTGTCTTCTTGTAAATGCTGTGTTAAATTAGATACTTGAATACAAACATAAAAAATCATTATTTGGACCATTTTAAGAGTAGATGACATCAATAGGTAGTCAGTTATTTATTGCTGTTGCATATGTTGACACATTACAATTTTTTTATCATTTAAAGAGCCTTACTTTTTTGTAAAAGAAAAAGGCTTTAAAAAAAAAACTATTACTTATTTTTGGCATCTTATTAGTTTAGTAAATAATGTTTTATTAGTATGTTTGCAGAATAGTGAAAAACAATGAAGTTATACAAACGTGTAATTTTATCAGTATCAATGTTCTATATGTATATTATCATAAAACAAAAGTGCAATCAAAGTTTAGTTGCTGTGAACCCTTTGACAACCATTTGAATATTTTGTCTGGTTTGATGGCACCTAATAAAAATCAATTAATTTTTATATAATTAACCAAATTAGCTTGCTTGATCTTTCAAAGTGCCATCGGAGAACAATTTTAACAGGGAAGCTTATTTCTAAACAACCAAACTTAGTTTATATTTTGATCATTTAGAATTTGAACTGCAACTTCACAGAATTCTCTTTTCTTATTAATTGTTCTGCTCCAGGGGAAAAAAAACCTTGTTGCGTATTTTCATGGTTTAATTAATTTTAACTTTCATTGAAATTTTTCAAAATCTATCAAATTGTGATAATTTTCTGACTTTTATGTAAAAAAGTGAATCCTGCTGCATAATAAAAATTGATTTCTAATATCTCTCTTTTTGAATTTTGCAAATATCTGATTATTCAACCCAAGCTTTATCCCAATTATAATTTAAATAGTTGACACTTAACTGTAGATTTTCTTCTTTGGTACACAGTGGCATTGGGCAATGAACAGCCTTCACCAATGGGGTAAAAGTTGATACCGGGTTTGGTCAAGACATTCAAAGGCAGTGAAGGTGATAGAACCATCTTGCCTGAAGCTAGTACTGCCTTTGACAGTCTTCAAGTTAGGTGGTCAAAGACGGTGCCAGCTTCAAGCAAGGCGGTCAATAGCAGTACCAGCTTCAAATTGAAGGCAGTACCGGCTTCCAGCAAGATGGCTGAAGGCAGTACCGGCTTGAAGAAAGAGGGCTGAAGGCGGTACCGGCTTGCAGAAAGACGGCTGAAGGCAGTACCGGCTTCAAGCAAGGCGGCTGAAGGCGGTACCGGTTTCAAGCAAGGCGGCTGAAGGCGGGTACCGGCTTTTTTCTAAGGTAGCAGAAGCCGGTCATTTTTACTAGGGCATGTAACTGAGCCCTAAGGATTTGAGTCTATAATCGCTCTTTTAATCCGCTGCTGAAAATTCCTGGTTTTTCCTCTTTGGAGTTTTACATTTAGCTTTGCTTCCCTTTCGCAAATCTCTCTGACGGATTTTTTAAAAGTTTTTATGCAGTCACAAAGTAGGTCGTAATTTTTAGACTAGGAGATATGTTGTTATTGTAAAATTTTATTGTTAATGTAAATAAAAACCTTAACAGAAATGAGAAGTACAACTATGCTACTACATAAACTATCGAATAGTGTTCATATATGGGTGCTTAAGAAAAATCTTATCTGTTATAGAACTGCTTCTACATGTAAAAGTCTGAGAGGTTATAAATCCACTTGTTAGCACAAGGAACGCAAAACCAGTAGTGTTTCTCCTTGTGGAGAGCTATCAAACTGCTTGTTATACATTACTGAGTCTTTGAGGTTGCTCTGACGGATTCTGACAAAATAAGTTTCAAAATTACTTCCTGAAAGTTTACAGAGGACGTTGTATCGTTTTTTTTTTTTTCCCCCCAACTTGGGCTAAAGAAGGACCTTTGAGCCAAAGTAGCCCGCGTTTATGGTACTCAGAAATTTGGAGTACTAGGGTCTGGTGGGGGAAAGTGGTCAATGGGGTAAAGTGGTCATAATTCAAATAAATGGCTATAGCTTGGAAATTAATGTTCGAATAAATGTGAAAATTTTATTTTGGGGTAGTGCATTTATCAACTATATTTTGAATACAAAATTTTACAACTGGCAAAATTTTATTTGGTAAAAGAAAATATTTTGTGTAAATATGAAAATTCTTAAAATCTAAACACCTTTTTTAACTTCCTTGGGAAATTTTGTTTGTTAGAATTATGAACAGATTGACTGTACAGGAAGCTTCCTACATGTCTCAAGAACTCTTACTCATTAGCAGTTAGCTGAATCTATTTTGAATAATTTGTTAGAACAATTTAAGTAAGATGGGGTAAAGTGGTCATAATATTAGGCTTAACGAATATTGTTCTTCTAAAGTCACTAAATCTTTAAGTGTAAGGCATATATAAATTAAATATTAATTTCACTCAATATGTATTGTTTTTACAATAAACAGGGTTAAATATACGAGTATATGCGTATGTATACGCATATACTCGTCCCGGCACGTATATATACGTATTCACATAAATGCACCAATAAACACGTATTTGGGTACCTGCAAGTATTTTTTATCTATACATATATATATTCGACTATACACGTATATTCCTGCTTATATGCTCGTATATATATATATATATATATACGAACAATTATATACGCAGGGAGACACGTATATACGTCTAAGAGGTATATAATCGTGTTTACACGTAAACATACGAATATACTCATGCTTTCATATATATTTATGTGAGTAGACATGTACAAACACGCACTGGATATATATATCCACGAATTAACTCATGTATACTCGTATAAGTATGTATGTACACTTATATATGCGTATATACGTCGACTGTACACGTATAAACTCAGGTATGCACGCATATACTCGAGATACAAGCGCAAAACACGCATATGATGTTCTTTTCTACGCTTTACCCGCATATACACGTCCGTGATACGTATATACTCGTGTAGACACGTATACACTCCTATAGATAATCACGTATACATGCGTGAGTATATACGTGTATACACTCGTGTATACACGGATATACTTGAATAGGCATGTGCATGCATCTGATGTAAACATGTATCTATTCATATATGAACATGTTTATTCATGTCTACACGACACGTATAGTAGACTCGTGTATACCCGTATATACTCGTACATATACTTGTAACTATAAAAATAACCAAAATATACAAAAATTAGGGTTATTTGTAACGGTTTTGCAGTTTTTTTTAACTATGACCACTTTACCCCATGCTATGACCACTTTCCCCCATCCCATGGGGTAAAGTGGTCATAAATACAAAGGGAAATGAAAGTGTTATAAAACTACTTAAATTCAATATTTTTTTCCTGAAATGCAATGTACCGTGTTCTTTAATAATGCAATGTAAAATAACAACAAAAAAAGTTGAAGTGTTTAAAGAATTTATTGTTTTTATTATCCACCTCAGTTGAAAACCTACGATTTTATGACCACTTTACCCCACCAGACCCTATATATTTCTACATAAAGACATGCGCAGACGATTTTTTTTCTTTGAGAATAAAAATTATTTGTTTAAAATGACATTTTGTTGTTTTTTATTTATTTTGAAAGTACATTTACAGGGTAAAAACAAACGGTTCTTTTTTTTTTACAAAATTTATTTATTTTAATGCGTTTATTATTTTTCGTTCTTTTTATTTCTTTTTGAAAGTGATTACAGATTTTTTTTTTAATGGAAAAAATGGATTATAGCTAATTTTGAGAATATTGATCAGATATGTACTAGAAAGTCGATATTGGTTTACGGGAAAGTAGGCTCGTTTAGTTCTGGACGAAACTTCTTGGTGTTTTTTTTTTTTTTTTTTCTAAATCATGCTGTACACTTATTCATTTTTTAAATTATTTTTGGCAACAGGGTAAAAACAAGCGATTTTTTACTACTAGAACACTCTCTTGCCCCAAGACAGCACCAACCATTTGTACTGGTTATCTCAAAATTTTTAATTTTGCCACTTTCATTCCTTTGCTTCTCACCACCTCAATTAATCAAATAAATGTCATTCCATTAATTGAATTGTATTTCATGAATCAATATTAAGTTAACCTTAAATTTAAAAAAAAAATGCATTTATAAAATGTTCTTATTGCTTCTTAATTCGGGTGTCGTCAAAATGGATTCTTCAGGTGTCTATACGTTTTTAGGCATGTATCCATGTGTAGTCGTGTTGAAAAAAAATCATTCGGGGGCGAGCAAAATGGAAATTAAGGCCAATTTTTGAGTGAAATTGTTTTCGCGAATACAATACTTCCTTTTTTTTAAAAGGAAGTAAAAATGGATAACTGCCTAATCGCTGTTGAAAAGTTCGTCTGAACAACAGAACAAATATTAACAAATAAATAAAAGAAATAGAACTAGTCTATTTCCTATTGCTACATTTTTTTCCCTTTATCGGCTGCCAAATTTAGCTTATGTTTTATCATCAATTCCAAATAAAAATTTTGAGTAAGAATAGCCAAAAAATCAATTTTTGTCATATGTGCCCAGAACTGAAATGCTTAATTTAACTTGACTAGTTATGGGAACATCATCTTGAAAGGATCTTAAGTATATTAATTTATGGAAAAAATATATAATAGAAAAAAAGGTAAGGAATGAGTACGTACTAATAAAACTGAGGTCTAATAAGAAACAACAATGAAAGAAACCCTTCAAAGCTTAAATGCAAATATTATTGCATCCCCCCCCCCTTTTTGAACATTTTTTCCAAATATATATATAAAACTTATGTTTGAAAAAAAGTTGTGGGGTGTGTTCTTGAAAGATGCTGTTTTGAAAATTCACTAATGGTGATCCTGGAATATCGATTACAATGTTGATTTTAACAATAAAAAACAAACCTGCCAATTGCTGGTGTAGTGCCTGTAACTAGTCATTTAACCTACATCTATTCCTTTTTTTTTCGAAGAAATATTATTAAAGACCATCCAATTCCCCTTTTACGAGGATATTCCTGTTAATCAGGAAAAAACTGTAGGGGAAGGTGGGGCACATTGATACAAGGGGCACATAGATACACTGACAGAATATTGAGAATTATACGAGTGAGAAATTCACCGAATGACGTGGAGATGGCACTAGTGGTCACTCTGTGCACAGCAAAGTTTCATCACCCATCAGTTGAAAGTTTATTACCAAATGGACGACATGCGTTTTTGCTATCCCTGAGTAATTTCTCGCCGTTCTGTTTGTCAACGCATTGCAGTTGTGGAATAGCAAATATCAGCTACAGCTACACCCAAAGGAAAGAACAATTTTATAGTGAATCAATTGCCCATTGCGTTTTTCTCCTAACGTATTGGAATTTTTTACAAAAATATTATGTTTTCAAAATGGCCTCATGGGGCACATTGAAACACTTTTTGTGGGGCACTTTGATACGTATCAATGTGCCCCACTATCGAGTGTATAAATGTGCCCCACTCAAGTGCATCATTCTCCTTTTTTTTCTTGAACATTAGTAAATATTTTTGTACAAAATTATTACTATTTTTTGTACATTCAGCCGTCAGTACAGTTGCATTGCAATATTTCAAATATTTTCACCCGAAATTAAAAAGTAATTATTAAATACTTTAGTACAACATTTTAAAAAATTCTCGAACGGTACATAGACTATCTGTATGCGTGCATGTCTTTCTGTGGTGTGCTACTGGTCTCCATACTCACTAATTATGTTTTGTTCTTATATACAAGGTTTGTTACAAAATAAAATGGCTGTTAAAGGGTGGATTCTTGGATTCAGAAAGAGAAACAGTACCATAACATTGCGTCAAACCTGAAAATACCAGTGTTGCGCGTTCGTTAGGTTTTAACAAGACTGCAGTGTTGGAGTTTTATCAAAACTACGAATCAGTCCTTGCTAGGTACCAGTTCACTGGTAGCAGAATCTTCAACTTTGATGAAACTGCAATTACCACGGTTTTGAGTGCACCAAAGGTCTTGGCTCATAAAGCTCAGAAACAGGTTGGACAAATTGTTTCAGCGGAAAAGGGGGATCTTGTAACATTTGTTGGCATAGTATCAGCCACTGGGACAGCAGTCCCACCAGCTTTTGTTTCTCCTCGGGTTCATTTCAAGAATCATTTTTTGGAGGGTGCTCCTGAAGGAAGTTTGAGGTTGGCAACCAAAAGTGGGTGGATGAATGCAGATTTACATTTAAAAGTGTTGGAGCACATTAAGAACCACGCTAACTGCTCGGCAGAAAATCCCATTTTGCTACTCTGTGATAATTGTGAAGCCCATGTTTCAATTGCGGCAATTGATTATTGCAAAGAAAATAGGATAATTTACTTATCCTTTCCTCCACACACATCACACAAATTGCAGTCCCTTGATGTGACTGTGTTTGGTCCTTTCAAGGGAAAATTGAAGATACCGTTCAATGACTGGCATTTAAATCACCCTGGAAGAGGTTTGACAATTTATAATATTCCAAAACTTGCTAAATTAGCCTATTTTGAAGCATTCACACCAAAGAATATCATGAAAGGTTTTGAAACGCCAGGAATTCACCCTTTCAACCGACTGGCTTTTTCTGATTCTCATTTTGCACCATTAGAAGTATACAAGATAAACACTACTCCACCCTCGAATGATGCTCAGACTACATCCTCTGCCGTCACTCAAACTCCTGTTGATTTATCGTCCGACCAAACTCCGAACCTTCAAACTCAAACTGTTCCTGATACCGTACCATCAACAAGTGAAACTGCAATGACACCAAAAGACGTGAGACCATATCCTAACCACACTCCCAAATTACCAAAACGCAGGGGAAAGGAACGAGGAAAATATAGAATCTACACAGATTCACCAGAAAAAAGACGCATTCTAGAAATATACGAGGCAAAACAGCAGAAAATTCTTGCAGCACAAAAGAGGCAACATTCTAATAAAGAAAAACACGCTGCCAACTTACACGGAACATCAAGTAAAAAGTCGAAAGTAATGAAAGTGAGAAGGAGCGAAATTTATACTGATTTAATATCAAGCAGTTCAGATAAAGATGACATTGAATATGGATCTTCAGACCCTGTCAAGACTTTTAGCGATCTTGACGATGTTCAGCCATGCGCAGGCGAGATTAATATTGGGGACTTTCTTCTGATACAATTCCTCAAAAAGAAGAGCATAATACATCACGTTGGTAAGGTTCAGCTTATATATGAACGAGATTAGTATCAAGTGTCATATTTTAGAAGGAAACCAAGTTCATCTTCCTTTATTTTTCCTTTAATTCCAGATGAAGCTTCTGTTCATTTATCAGATGTCATACGCAAACTGCCACCTCCCTTAATTGCTAGAAGAACTAAGCGAACATCTTCTACTGTGATATTTTCTGTTTATTTCTCTCCTTATAACGTGCAATGACTACTCATGATGGAGAAATTAATATTCATAGTGTTATTGTTTAATGTTGCTCAACCACCACTATTCAAGAGGTATTTTTCTGACTATTTGTTTGTTATCATTTGTTCACTCTCTTTGCGTATTTTCTTATCATTTTTTGTTCACAAGTTTTGTTAAATGTGTGATATAACAAAGAAATATGTATACCTACCTATTATGAAAGTTGTTTATGCAAAGTTTATTATGCTACGCAGCCTCAGAGGTGTAACCAATGTTTTATTCGAGTAGCTATAACAAAAGTTACTAATAAATAGGTTTTCCAAAATTGTTTTACGCTTATTTGTGTTGTTTTTATAACTGTAACAATGTATCGCACCTTGTATTAAACTGCCCCACAGTCCGTATCAATGTGCCCCGTACATGGGGCACATTGATACAAATGGCATTTTTTAAAAAACCCTCAAGATAGGGTTATTAGGTTTCAGCTATTTTTTTTCCAATTTTTTCCCAAGATACTATGGATCATACCCAAGAGGTTAGCAGCGACAAAGTCCGGAAATATATGTCTGACTAAAAACTACTGGCTTTTGAAAAAAAAAGTGTATTAATGTGCCCCACCTTCCCCTAATGCTATTGAAACTAACTGCATCCACAAAAATGTTGTATAAATATGTTCATAATGATGAATTTAAAAAAAAAAGCATTATATACCTTAAAAAGAGGAATGAACAGACTTTTTAAAAAGATGTTTCAAAACGAAACTTAACTTTATTTTTTGTATTTTTCCTCTTAAATTAGTACTAGTGTACTGTTTTAAATCTTAGAACATTTCACAAACACTGCATTTATAGAATTTCTCATGATTTATGACGTATGCTAGTAATGACACTTTTTGTCAAATTTACAAATTTAGCCATCAAATGTCCCTAAAATAAATCAAGATGATAAATGAACTTTTGCAGTTTAACAAAAATACATATCTTATCTTTCTAAAAAATGCCAAACTGCACTCCTTGTGAAAAACTGAAGAGTTTGGTATCAAAAATAACACATTTCTGGAGAATTGCACTTGTGCAGTCGTGCTCGATTTTTTTCAGTTACCTGTTTAGTTTCTTTACCATTTGAGTACGACGAAAAACTGTCGTGCGTTTCTTGTGATGTGCGCTGTGTCGACAATTCATAGAAATACGATCGCGTTGCTGTTTCTTGTTATAGTTTTATTATTACCTAAGGCTGACATTTACTTTGAGCTTTATTGATGAAAAAAAAAATGAAACAATGGTTAGCAGCTCAAAATACCCCAGGAAGTGTGAAAAAAAGTAGACTTTAGAAAAATTTCTCGGGGGGGGGGGGGGGAAGCTTGCGATTGTGTGCAGCAAAAAAAAAAAAAAAAAAAAAAAGAGGATGGACTTAAACGATGCAATGAATTTGTGCAATAGGGGAGACGACTGGTAATGGCGGTTCAGCGTGTAATGGCAGTCACTATGATTTCTCGTAAAGTGAATAACGCAGATTTAAACTGATTGGTGCTGCCATTTCCTGGAGGTCTATGGATATACTACTCACCCGCTCGCCATCTTGGCAATCGTCGTTTGCCTGTTGTGTAAGAAAGACTATTTTGACGTTTCGCCTTATAAGAAAGAAAATAGTTGAATACACTATAAGCTCTTACTGTTTACCTTTCCTGGAACGAGACTGATCTCACAATAACAAGATAAGCCATGTTGTTGTATCACAATTTTTTTTATTAAGGTTTTAAGCTTTGGTAGGGGAGACCGGGGTTAGTTGTTACAATTTCTTAAATATTTTTTTTACGTTAAACTATTTCAATTATTTACACGAGTGAAACTTTAAAATGCATCTAGAATGTTTAACATTCATAACATATTTTTTAAAAAATGATTAGAAGCCACTACTCCAAAATATTTCAAGTTTTTTTGAATAGATGTAGATTGTAACAACTTACCCCACCACGAGGCACGTTGTTACAGTATATGGGGTTAGTTGTTACATGAGACATATTTTAGTAATGAAATGAATTTTACACATTTTCTGGTTTATTTTGTTAAATTTTAAAACTTCTTAACCACGTTGGAAATCAAAAACTTTTTGGCTTCACAAATTTACTTCATTAATGACTTATTCTAATAAACTATCATCATCATTATCATTGTCCGCGAATTACAATTTTCACAAGCATATAATTTATCAAACGTAGCACATCGGTTACGTGCCCATTTGTCACAATTACGACATTGAAGCCATTTCTATTCTATTCTATTCAAGAGTCACATCTGACTACAACTGTATTTATGTCGAGGCCTGCATACTATGTGCCTTGCCTCCATTATTTTATATACCGATAGATGGCAGCACCATCACCGGATCGTACAGTTAATGAGAATTTAGAACTAGTCCAAGAGCTAATAGCTACCTGAAACTAGCACCCCCAGAGGTATCGTTTCACTTGGAGGACATTGAGACCACGAGCATATTTAACGTCGCCCAGTCCCCTTTAATGACGACGGTGGGTCTTCGACCAGCGGGGATCGAACCCGAGCCCCTCCGGCCCCGAGTCCAATGCCCTACCGATCAGGCTACCACGGCCCCATTGAAGCCATTTAGTTGGTTTTTTGGATTCTGAGTACGGTTTAGAGCACTCTATGCAGAACCAGTCTTCATCATCTTCACCCGAAGGATGCACTGTTTGGACGCCCAATTTTGCTTTTTTTATATTTTTTTAATGCCTTTGTGTCTGTTGATTTCTTCTCTGTTAGACACAATTTCCTTTTCACAGATTTTTGTTTCCCAGCTTTGGCTTGCAAAACATTTTTTACTGGTGTATCTGTTAAAGTGGCGCTGACCTAATGTTTCCGCTTGCGAACCGTCTTCACTTCTGCACTGCCTGCAGCGTTGAAGAAAGACCTATACATTCGAATACTACATTATTTATTATTATTATCATTGGTATAATTATTATTATTATTTATTCAACCATACATATTAACAACAAATTAATCTTAGAACGAAAGAGATCAGAATTATTTTTATTATTACTATCGTCATCCAACTGCAGTACGTTATACAGGGTCCATTCTGTAAGTAATGAACATAATGTTATTGTGACGCGACGATAGATGGCAGCACGGTAAAACCGGCTGGGAAATGTGGTGCGGGATATGCCCTTTCAATGCATCCAGTCGTCAGTTGCTTTCGAGCAGTGTGAGCGGAGATGAGTGCCTCCGCTTGAAGTATGTTTTCAACTTTTGTAACATAACGCAATGGAGCGTTCGCTTGAACAATGATACGCCATAAAGTTTTGCGTGAGGTTTGGAAAAAATGCAACCGAAACATTCCAGATGCTGCAAGAAGCCTTCAAGGACGATTGCATTTCAAGATCACAGTCTGGGAAGTGGCACAAGGCATTCAAAGAGAGCCAGGAGGAGGTCGCCGACGAACCCCGTTATGGATGTCCCCCCCCCCCCCCTCCGGTGATCCCTCACCACCTTAAAGTCCCTACTTAGCTTCATGTGACTTCTTTTTGTTTCCGCGACTCAAGAGAGAGAGGGAGAGAGAGAGAGAGAAGAAAGGAAAACATTGGGGAACCTTGGGAAACATCCAACACCATGTTACAACGTTCCTGAGAGGCATTCCCTTGGAAGAGTTTCAGGACGCCTTTCAGGCGTAGCAAACACGTCTCCGCAAGTGTATTGATGCAGGAGGAATATATTTTGAAGAATATTGAACATTTGTACAAATTACGATCAATAAATATATTTTACCAGTAAATGCTCATTACTTTCATAATGGACCCTGTATGAATTAAATCATGCAATAACACAGATCAGAAATACTACTTACCACCTCTACCATTGTTAATCTTACTGCAGGATCTCTCGAGTGTCATGAAATTCATCGGCTGCCTTTCGTAATGAATTACTTGCAATTACTTCTTTAGCCACATCCAAGTATGTTTCTTTAGGTGTTTTGCCCATGTCCGTCTTGTTTTTATAGTCCCCCGCCATATCACATTTAAAAAGGAAACATAATATTAAATTAAAACTTGCATGGGGCAAGTTGTTGCTTGTAACAACTAACCCCATCAAAATTGTAACAACTTGCCCTATACGACGCCACTTTAGTTATTGGCACACATTACTGGTATTATATCTTTGTACAAAACTATTAAATATGTTAGCACTTACCTAAAAATATAGGCTTTCACGTGGTACAGAAATAATTTCGTTATCTGCAACGGCTTCGCCAGAAATAGAAAAATAACAGCGGAAAGAAAAATTACTTCCAGACTCTAAAAACCGTTTTTCTTGAGCACTCTCTATGCTACTGACTGCAAGCACTCCAGTGATTGTCAGGGAATGTAGATGGGTGAGTGCTATCATCTACTGCAAGGAAAGTCAGTTTCTCCTGGCGGTTACTTTTAAATTCGAATGTAACAACTTACCCCGTGTAACAACTAACCTCTGTCTCCCCTATTTTTTAGCCGTTGAAGGAAAACGTGCGGTTGGGGTAATAGCGCCCCCCTTCCGCGAGATATTTATGTGACTTGCGCTCTGGAAAGTAAAATTACCTTGAGCAACATATTGGCTGTGCCTTAAATTTGTAATCTCTTTTTTTACCATGGAAAGATGTTTTCTTAAATCATTGACTTCATATTATGTCTATACTTTCAATTTCTTTTTGTAATGTCTAAAAAGCAGAGTTTGTAGTAAAATGAACATAAAGATTTCAGTTTAACGTGCTTTTGTCATTGAAAATCCTCATATTTTTCATTTTACAACCATTCAGTAGTATGACATTACTGACTGCCATTACTCCAGGGTAGAGGTAATACCGGTCAAAGCTGCTTTGCAATATTTTTGTTTTTCCAATAGATAAGATGAATTAAGGCTCAATTTGAGTCTGCAATGCGTAAAATATACTACATATAAGCAATTTTACATGATTGTGTTTCAAATTTAAAAAAAGTTAAAGTTTTATATTCATTTTCCCTTAGGTGACTGTCATTACTCCAGTCTTCCCTTTGTGTAAAAGGAACTCGTGGAATTTGGTAAGTTAGCTTATTTTTTTCATGAAATTAGTTTTTAATGTTGTAGTTTTTCCAACCACTGACTCTAACTATATTTTTTTTTGTAGCGAACTTTGTTACAAATGTAGGAAAAAACAACTACAATTTTTTTTTTTTTTAATGTAGCAACTTCAAAATACTTTTGAAATGCAGTCGCTACTTCGCTATACTTTTCAAAAAATAAGGAAATAAAAAGCATACACACTAGGGTGTCCCACAAAAAGTGAAAGTCGATTTTTCACGTCACATATCCTCTTATACTTTTCCTCTTGTGTCAAAACAATTGTGAAAAAAAAAAAGTTTCCTGTTTTATGAACAACGGCAACCAGTGCCGACTTGTGTAAACCAGTACTTGTATGCTAGGCCAAATCTAAAATAAAAAATTTTTAAGAATTTATTCAAAAAAGAATGAGTTTTATCTATCTTTAAAAACATTACATATAAATTTAAGTAAAATATGAAGTAAAAAAATTAAAGCGAACACATTTTTGGATCAATATTTGCAAATGATTAATAAAAGTAGTATATTTAAAATGAAAAATTTAACTTAATTTTGAAAAAATTCATATCTTTGAGTCATGTCGTTGAGTTATGACGGAGACTTAAATATTGCAGGAGAGCTAATTTTTTTATTTAACGCTAATGATCTACTTTACTGTTTATATTTTTTAGCTAGATAATTTAGTAAAATTTACCTTACATTTGTAAAAATTAGAGGTGGGCAATGTCGCTCTTTTTAATGATCCGTTCATCAGAGGATCGTACATTCTTTTGATCCGTTCATTCAACTCGTTCTTTGAACGACTTCGTTCATTTAAAAAAGTTGCAGATGATCTCTTTGCAGGACATACTCACGTACATTCGAAAGGCTTCATTTGATCAGTAATGTTCTTTGAAGGAAAAAAAAATCTAAAAGTAAGAAAAAATGCCTATGAAAATTGAATTTAAAAAAATTTTTTGATTCAGATTTAGAGTATAAAGCAATTATAGTTCATTTTGTGAGATATTTCTCAGTTGCCGAATAATAAGTTATGTTTGCCATTCGAAAAATCGCAGGAACCTCAAAAATTAGTCATCGGCGCTCGTCGTAACCGTTGACCGTAATTGTCTGAACCTCCTAGAGGCCGAATCGGTCGTTTGAAATCGGCTCCAAAGTCTGTGTACCACAAAAGGACTCACTTTTAGCCATCTGGCTACTTCTGCTTGACTTTGCACTGTCTCTACGTCTCAAAATGGCTCTCAATCGTACACTGGTGTGCAAAAATTAAGGACGAGACGGTTTTTTCAATATAACTTTGTACAAAACCTTTCCAAATCAACACATTTAATATCGTAAGATCCCCAATACGTAAGGACATGTGTAATGTAAGCAACACTTACTAAAAGAGAAATCAGAGGGATAAAAAGAAGCTTTATTGAAAAAGTAGCATGGAGCGCAATGCGACTGAAGGCCGAAACATCCCTGTGATGGGTGTCCAACAAGAAACAGTCTTTAGTAGGGGATATGATCTCCCCCGACTGCTAGGCAGGTTTCACAGCGTCTGCCCATGCTGCGAATGAGGGTGTCAATGAGTTGTTGAGGCATTGCTGCCCATTCGTCTTGCAGCGCCAATCGAAGCTCCCGAATAGTTACTGCACTGCAAAAAAAAAGCTGTTGTTTTTACAGTAAAATACTGGCAGCTCGCATTCCAAAGAAAAACTGCAAAAATTACAATTCTAAACTGTAAAATTTGCAGTAATATACTGTTTTATAGCAGACTTTTACTGTGAAATTTACAGCGATAAACTGTAAAATTAGCAGTAATATACTGCTTTTTACTAGAACTGCCCTGTAAAACTTACAGTATCAAACTGTAAAATCAGCAGTAATATACTGTTTTAGGAATGACTTGACCTGTAAATTTAACAGAGATAATATGTAAAATTAACAGTTATATACTGTTTTGTAACGGAATTGCCCTGCAAAATCAACAGTATCAAACTGTAAAGTTCGCAGTATTATGCTGCGGAATCAACTGAATTGTGCCATAAAAGCAGCAGTAGTATACGGTTTTATAAATGATTTGTACAGTAAAATTAACAGCAGTAAACCATAAAATGAAGTTATCAATTCTTATGCAAAAGGGTTTTTTCACCGTATCGTTTCTTTTCATAGCCGAAATCACTGCTTTTACAGCTGAAGAACAATATCGAAAAGTAAAGCAATTGAGTCAGTATGTACGTTGTATAAATCAGCCTACATACGAAATCTGTTCCTTTTCTTAAGTTTTTCAACAACAAAAATAATGTTTTAGGCTATGAAAAGCGACAAATAAAGAAATATAAAACACTTTTCCATAGAAATAGTTAACTGCTGCTAAATATGTTTTATTGATATTAATTTCCTTGTACACAAAATAAATCAATGCCCCATCTCAATATTTTATAAACACATGTTAAAGAAGCAAAAGTGGTGCATTTTCATTTCTACAAAAAATTTTTAGCTCTATTGCAGACTTAAAAGTTTTCAAATTGAAGGAAATTGCAAAATATGGTCTGAAGCTTTATTTTAAGAACAGTTATAGCTTTTTCATAATACAAAACTTTTTGATCCATGGAGGTAGTAAAAATGAGAAAGGTTTTTTATATATAACTGAAAATACTACATCATATATTCACTAAAAGTACTTTTTTCACTTCCAGCATTATTGTAATGCTGGAAGTGTGCAGCATAACGTGAGAAATGTTTTGCAATATGCAATCCATTAAACCTTTAAGTTTATTTTAACTTGATGCATGCAATTATATGCATTTATTTTTCTTTTATGGTAAAACAGAATATTTTCATGGTTTTCTTCTTTTTTTAATGTTATAAGTTGCATTTGGATCTACTTTATTTGAGAAATACTAGTAACAAATTAATTTTATTTCACACCATATGTGCAGTATACAGCATTTAGACTGCACAGAATGGTTTTTATTCTAAACTGATTATTATAGATTAAATAATACTTTATCCTATTAACCTTTTAAAGTTTACATAGATGAAAACTATAAATATGTGACGGTTTAAAATTCCAGAGCTACTAAACAGAAACAATTTTTCACTCGGTATAATAAAATCTGCAGGTTTATGAGTACTAGTATTAAAGTTAAAAATTGGTTTTACTACTCCAAAAATTATATAACTTTATATTATGTTATACTGTTTTCATGAGAAAAAATAAAACATTCACACCATTAAAAATTGCCAAATTATTTTATTTCGTATACATCACCTATAAATATCGATTAGTAGTTTTTACAGTGAAATTGCAGAAATTCATTTAAAACCGAATGCTAATTTTTTCAAGGCCAATATTTTTCCATTACAAACTTGATTCTTCTTTGTGACATCTTTGCCGACTTAGGTGCCATCACTAGGCCTTATATCATGAAAGCATCTGTCAAAATAAAAATTGTTAGAATCTCATAAAACTTGTGGACGCCAAAAAACATTCATGGAAAAATCAAATTACGTAGGTATAAAAATACGCCCTAAAATAATTAAAATATGACTCTGAATGATCTGAAATTAAGATTGCCTTGGGAGTTGCTTTTATTTTGAAACCGCTTAACATATACCTAAATTGTAATTGAATCGTTTATTTCAGGAACCAGTAAGCGCGAAATATGTTGTTTTAAGGAGAAAAAAAAACTGCTGTGCAGCAATTTGGAAACTACGCAATTGAAACGGTGGTTTATTAGTGTCTAATTGAAATAGACCTAATCTGAATACTTTACATAAGAACTCAAAAAAGAAAAAAGAAAGAACATAATCTTACATTTTATCTTCCATGTCAAGAAATAGACTTATACTGGTTTCTGAAATACAATTTAAAAAATCCTTCTAACTTTCGGTAGTTTTGAAGGATTTTGTAATACATAGGAGACCGTTGATTAAGAGTAATATTATTTTTTTCGATCGGATAACTGAAGTGATTGGTGAACGGGAGAATATATATCTTAAGGATAATAAAACTTGAAACTAGTTTCTTCTTATAATAGGCTCCAGATTATTGGATTGCAATATGTTTACTTCAAAGCAATAATTAGGATGCGGTAGAGAATTATTTTTTTAGAAAATGGAGCAAGGTCGACGTTTAGGACAACCAATTGGGAAATATTGAGGTATTCATTTAAAATAATGAATACTGTATCTAGCCTCTTTTAGCCCCCCCCCCCCCACCTCCCCGAGTTGCTATAGTAGCACTGAAAACCGTAGATGTTTTTTCTTTCTTTTTCTTTAACTCATATTCCATTTCAACACTTGTTAACAGCTCGAGCTATGTTCAACTGATACCAGCTTCATATTCTTTTTCTTCGACAGCTGCCCATTATTAGAAATCTGAATATGAAACAATGTGTGATGTAAAATAATTTAGATTTCTGTACTTAATATGAAATATTTTACTTGTAATTTTTTAAAATATTTTTGTTTCATATATTTTATTCCACAATTGTGTTATTATATTGTTTAAATTTAATTTTTTGGAGCTTTTTTTCTAAGTACTAAGGAACTGCATAAAAAAAATCATTTGAGTTGGAATAAAATAATACCGTAAGAGCATTCTATCTTATATCTGTCTTAATATCTGAGCATAATTTAAGATGTTTCATTTATATTTTATGTCTTTTAAAATGTGCCCCCCCCCCCGTTTTGAACAGCTATCGATATCCCCATTAAATCCGCCGGCGGCTTTTTTTTTTAAGTGCTACTTCTTTTGATAGGATTTAGACAATTTATCTTTAAGTTTTTCAGAATTTACCTGAAACTCGGAAGAAACAATTCTATATTCCCAAAATCAAGATGACTTAGTTAAAGTCAATTCAGTAAAAAGTGAAAATCGATCAGAAAAGTTGAAAGTTTTAAACAAAAGAATAAATCGACAAACATGTCAAGAAATAGATTAAATCTGATACTGCCAGTTCTAATCATTAAGAAATTGTAAGTCCACATTTGGCCCGCCGTCCTTGCTGTAAACAATGCTTACCTTCTTGGAAATGCTTGCCAGAAGACCGCACCTCTTTTAACTGTAAATTTAAATATGCTCACATTTGCAAAATAACTGCTTTTTATTTACATTACAATAAAAAAAATCTATAATTTTGTTTGATAAGTGTCACAAGTCTGAATATACGAAGAAAGTTTCATACGCTGTAATACATCGTACTTTAAACTCTAATCTTTATTGTTGCTCTCATTATAAAGTTGACTTTAAATTTTGTTCCTTTAAATTTTTACAAACATACGTACAATAAATAATAAAGAACTTAACATTCTGATTTGGTTCCTTCAATTTTACTAACATGTAAAAACAAAGAATCAGTGCTCCAAAATTTACTGGAAAATAAAAATAAAAAAATAAATAAATAATGAAATAAATTACGTTTAATTTAGCACTAACAGAAATTTCTATATTCCGGTGATTCTTGAAATGATATTTTTCAACTACCCATAAAAACCAATATTGAATTACAAGTTTAAAAAACCCAGACGTAAATGAATTGTATGATCCATCACATTTAAATCAAAACAAAATTTAGTTTATCTTGTTCCAATACATAGTTCTTGATTGTAACATAAAACCTGACAACGGGCACACAAAAATCAGCTTCAGGGGCCCAATATGGCACACAGACCGTAGGATAGGCTTTAGTGGCTAAGAACGCTCTAAAGCTCAAAAGCATTTTTGATTACAAATTACATCCTAAAACATAAAAATATAAATGAAAAAGGTACTTATAAACTTCCATTACCGGCATTCATGTCACTAAGTGAATCATTGCAACATCCTTCAGACTAGAGGCTTCTTTGAAATTCCAAGCGGAACACAACCACGAATTGCCATCTTGATAAAATGAGACCACCCATTCAATTCTGGTACCAGTAAACTCATAGAAATAATATTGCATTAGTGAATAAATTTAGATGAAGGAAATTCAGGCGGCTGGAATGAAATACTTTAAGACATGAATAAAAAAAAATAGAAATATATTACAGGCCATCCGTTTGTATGCACAAATTATAACTTAAACATAATGGAATAATTGAAACATTTCAAAAAAAAAGAAAAAAAAAACCCTAGAAAAATATGTCATTGCAATTCAAGCTTTATGTAAGTTTTCCCTAGAGAAAGGTTTTGTAAAACAATCAGCTACATTATTTTTAGTTTCATCAAATTGTATTCCAAATTCATTTTTATCAATCAAATTCCTTAGGAAATAGTACCCCACATCAATCTGCTTAGTTCTGCAATTTTCTATTGCAGAACTAGAAAAATCGATTGCAACTAGATTGATTAATAGTACTCTGTACTGTGACAATCTAAAATTCTGAACTCTTTTCGTAGGCAATTGATTTAAAATTCCTTTAACCCACATCCTTAGATTATTCACTAATTGAAATATACTCCGCTTCCATCGTTGACAGTTGTACGCATTTTTGTTTGAATGTACCACCATATTATTCGTACCCTATCCAAAAACACTACAAGCCCCCCTCCCCCCCCCCCCATTGAAATCCGGTCGTCGTGATTCGAGGCGTAATCTGTATCAGAATGACAATGATTTATTCAATTTACAGACAAAATTTAGATTTCAGGGACGAACAAACCTTTCAGGTTGTCTCACAAATCTCCTCTTTTACATCCGCATATAGATACGCATTGCAAACATCTACATGGAAATGGACTCAATGTAGCTTATACACAAAAATTGAAAAGAAAGCCTCGATCAAAGGAAAGGAAATTACTGGAGAAAACACTTTCGAAAAGTACCCCCCCCCCCCCACCTGGTGGTATTTAAAATTACCAGTCTGGTCTTGAAGCGCATTATTTCATTCTGCTCATTTGTTTTTAAATAAAAAAAAACATCTGCACCCTTTTTTCTTTCTAAAACTTTCATTCAGTGGAACCAATACGTAAACGTTTCTTTCTCATATCACCTGAATTTCTTGAGCCATTCCGTTTTGCCAAATTTAAATCTCGGAAATGTTAGCTTCTAGCATACTTGATTTATCCCCCTCTATCTTCATAAAAATCCTATACTTTTCTTGAATTATCATCACAAGTGAAATTAAAATATTTTGTGTCATATTCAATGTTATTTTCAGAACAATAAACCTCGGCTTCACGATTCGGACTTTAGAACCGTCGTGTCAATAGAATAATACTTATCCCTGTATTCTTTATTTTGCCTTGGACTTGCTTTAACCCATTTAATTCTCAACATGCTATTTTATGATTTTCAGGATATTCTTCTGCTACTTCAGATTTACTCAGTAGTGAAATAAAACTGTGTCCCTCTGTTTCTCGTTCCTGAGGGGGGGGGGGGGGGTCGTCCAGAATTTATTTTCATCGAATTTAACATTCAGCGTTTCTGTCACTTCGCGATTTTTGAGATCCCAAATTCTGTAACCTTTCGTATGAAACGCATATCCTACCATGACTCCTTGTTGAGTTCTCATATCCAATTTGTTTATTTTCTGTTTTGGAAGTCCAATATACGAAATGCATCCAAAAAAACTTCGGGAGTGCTTAATAGATGGCTTTCTTACCCGAAATAGCTCAAAATAGGTTTTGTTTAATAGATGGCTTTCTTCCCCCAAAAAGCTCAAAAAGGGTTTGGTTTTTCCTTTTAAAGCCGCTCTAGTCCGTAAGCAGTGGAAGTACATAGCTGCTTCGGCTCAGAACTGCTGAGGCAAACCCGATTCATTTCAAAGTTTCCATTCAATTAATGTTGACTTATAGTGTTCTATGACGCTACTTTGTTAACTAGAGGATTTGTTGGTTTTTTCGATTATTATGCTTTGGTCGCTAAGGTAAATTTCAAACCAGGAGTTCAGAAATTCCTTTCCGTTATCGGAGCTTTGCCACAAATCTCTCTTATCTTTTGAAACCTGACAAAATGTTCTTAAACCTCTCTTTTCTTCTTAAAGAAATAAACTGGAGAGTTTCTTGAAAAATCGTCTATTATTGTGAAAATAATCGCCCCCCCCCCCCCCGCTTTAAAGAACTCAACTGCTAAGGAACCCATCGTATTCAAATGCAAAAGGTCTTACCGGGTGTTGGCTTGAATCTCCGTTACAGATTTAAACGAAATTCTCCGATTTTTTCATTTTACACGGATAACAATCTGACATATTTTTACTTTTGATAAGCAGTGAAAGACAGTGAAGTACAGAATCACACTTTTCGTTATTTATAATATACTTTTTGTCTTCATCCTGAACATGTTGATGCCAAAATTTAAGACTCAAAGTGTTCTAAAAGTTAAAATGTAAGGAAACTGATGAGTTTCAAGGTTGTAAGAGTTTCAAATTCTACTGTAGTTTCTCGAGCATCTACTTTTCTAAATGAGCATGCCCTTCAAAGCGAATAAAATATGACAAACAATGCATAATAATGTAAATATTCTACTTTAAATTTAAAAGCTGTAATTTTGACGAGAACGAAACACTGCCAGATCAGAAATGAAAAGCTGAAAATTTTAAAATATAGCCAGGCATGGCCTGAACTTAAATATGTTGGGAAGGCGTATAATCTCAATTTGCCAAATGGAACTTAAATATTTGACGATTAATAAAATACTGGTAAATGCACACATTAAGTAAGCACAATTAAGTACAATATCTAATGAAATTTGCACATTCGAGAATTTAAAAATTGCAACATTACAATTATGTCCCCAAATTTGCCGAATAGCCAGACAAAATTTTCCCAGTATGGCATTTTTGGGGAGGTCATAGAGACTTCCCGTGACCTCCAATCGAGTGCCTTTGAATATAGTTTCTAAAATTATTTTTACGTTCCCAAGTTTCAATGGTACTAGTGCAATTTTCCTGAAGTAAAACTTTAATTTCCTGCTGACGCAAATATAAAACTTTTAAAACACAAGGGTTTCGTGTTTGTATTTTAAAATGCTTATTTTTTGAGTTTTTTTTTTATTTTTTTTGAGTTCTTTATTGATGATTTTTTCGATTATTATTATTTTACTTTCGACCGTTAAGTATGAAAGCTGGCTCCAGATTTCAGAGAATTTTGAGTCGTTCAGACATCAGAGTATTGTATTTCCACAGTGACAAATTCTTCAGCAAAAAATATCAGTAAATTGTATACTGTTTGCATGTCTCTCTGTCACGTTGTTATTTTATTTATTTTCATTTTATTCATCGAATTATGTATAAAAGCTACTGATGCTATACAGAGCCGGCCTTAGCACAAGCGGGGCCCGATTGGAGAATTCTGGCGAGGCCCTTTATAGAATGATTACAAATTTGAAGAAATAGCGTCGATTTTTCCGCGGCGAGCAATTATTCGAAACTACTGCAATTATCCGTCTTCCATCAAGTTGCTACATCACTTTTTATTTTGATTCATTCATTTATTTATTGAGAAATGAATGAATGAATGGCCACAAAAATATGTGTTAGTTTTATAGGAACGTAAGATAAGTAGCTCTGAAATTCTTTATGCACTATCCTAGGCGGCAGGTGCACAAAAAAAGTGGTGGGTCAAAAGAAGTGTGGGGATAAGGAAACGGTGCAACTGGTGCTGATTTTTTTTTTTTTTTGTAAAATCGGACTTTATTTAATCATGTTGAAATCCCGTAATAATCTCCAAAACATGTGGAATGTGGCTTCCAAAAATCAATCCACCCAGTAAAAAATCATTTTCCTATAGATCATTAATTTTAACTCTGAAAAGTAAGGGGGCGGTTTCTCCCCCTTCCCCTCCCATACGTACGAGCCGCCTATGTGCGCAATTTATTGCTTTGACGGAAAAGTAAAATTCACCAAAATTTTTCAATTCTAAAAAAGAAAATTTGGACTGTCTTTGTTGATGTCGAAAGTAGAACGGAGTTGCAGGGAATGGGAGACCTCCTCTTGGAAATTCTTCAAAATTGAAGTCTTTTTTTTCTGAGCAGTTTTCAAACGGAAATGAGGAGGGAGTTAGAAGTTAGATAAACCGCTTACGGTCCCCGGAGGAGTCTTCAAAACTGGCCTCTGAAACCGCAAATGAGGTCTTTTTTTTTTTGTAAAATTAAGGGAGAGGGGGCGGAGGTTTCTACTTAGATAATTACTTTTGCAAATTTAGGATAAGTTGAGGCTAATTTTGATAACGAAAAGAAATTGGGCGTTTCTCTCAGAAATTTTTCCCGAAATTGTAGTTCCAATTGGGTAATGTTTGATGAAGATGAAGAAAGGGAATTTGGTGATCGCCTGCAGAAAACTTTCAAAATTCAAGGATTTAAGGCGCTATTTTAAACTATCATTAGTGATGTGTGACGTTAGAAGATTCGGCGACTCTTCACAAAATTTTCGATATTGATGAGTTAAAAACGCAGTTTAAAGCCCTGTTTGGTAACGATAGAGGACAAGGGAGGAAACTCTGCCCGGAATCTTTTTCGAAAATGAAATCAATTTTAGGCTATTCATGGAAAGGGAAGAAATCAAGGGTTTTCTCGTGGCAATATTTTCTAAATGCGAAATTTTAAGCTATTGTGCTGAGGCTTAGAAAAAGGGTCATTAGAAAGAGGTGTTCAGAGACCTTCCGCTGGAAATGTTTCGAAATTTAAATCGTAAAAACACTATTTTAGACTACTTTTGGAGATGTTAGGGGAGAAGGGGAGGGCGTTGTGAAATTTATGAATCCTCCTTGATTGGAAATGCTTTGAAACTGAAAACTTCGTGATGTAATTAGTCTTTGGTGGTAAAGTTGAGGTAAGGGTGGGCGTTCTATGGTAGCCTCTTCCTGAAATTATTTGAAATTGAAGTCTTAAAAAAGCATTTTAAGTTACCTTCGTTTACATTAGGAGAAATGTCAGGATTTGATGGCTGGCCCTAGAAATTTGTAGACATTGAAGATTTAAAAACCAAATTCCAGGCTAAATGTATAACGTTATGAGAGGAATGAAAGCAATAAGCAATTTGTTCTCTTTAGAATGGTTATAGAAATGTTTTACACGTATTAAGCAAGCACTATTTGAAGTCTTTTATTTATTAAACTATTTATTTATTTAATTATTTTTTTTAGAAACGTACCTACTTTAGTTTTAATTGTATACTAGAGAAATTGTCATTGCTGCTGAGTTTTGGCATTTTTTTTCAACAAAGATGAAAAAATAAAAAAAATAATAAAAGTAAATATATTAAGTGAAATAAATGAAAATGGGGAATTCCTGAACTAAAACCTTTGAGAATTCCTAAACTTTCGGGGCTTTGGGTAAATTCCTGCATTGCCCATGAGATAGTACGGTCCTGGGACAGGGCCCCTTGACCTGTATGTTAATGCTCACCGTATTAATTGCCGATAACCATTAAAAATTTGTCCATTGGTTCCACACTACCTAGTCCCTTTCTCTAGATCGGAATTAATGGGGTACAGTGGGTACGGCTTTGGACATAGACAAGAAACTCTCCCTAAATCCATTAATCGAACTGAAAATAGCTCCATACTATCAAATTAAGTAGTATCACTTAAGCGTATTATAATAAATATCAGTAAAGTTCATTTGAACTTTTTCTTTTCTTTTTTTCTTATTTATTTTCAGGAGAAAGGGAAAAAAAGACTTTTTAGAGCGGGGCCCCTGCTGGCGCGGGGCCCAATTGGGTCTTTTTGCTCTAATCGGCTTAAGGCCGGCTCTGATGCTATAACGTCAAGTTTTTCAATAAAATGGTTAAATGCAAAATGTTAAAGAATTTAAAACTGAACATAAGAAAAAAAAACAGAAGAAAGAAGTCAATCGCGATAGGTTAAAAATTCACTAGAGAAAATAAAAATTTAAATTTTAAGCACTGACATAGTATATAACACAAAATGTAATCGTACACAAAGTTTAATGTTCTAATAACTTTAAATACGATCAAGAAAGGAATTGATTTATTTTTAAATAAAATTTGAGTTTCAGAAAATGTTTAAAAACTATCACACGTGCAATAAAATATTCAGAATCACAACAACTACTCGGATTTTTGCTAGAAAGCAATCGCTACAACTTAGCAACTATAAGAAATTGCAAAGTCAGCATCAACGAATATTAGGATACGAATTGCGATTTCAAAATAAACTGTTATTTTACATACATTTTCGATGATAAAGAAAACTATATTTTGAGGAAAAGGGAATGAATATAATATAACCAGCACTTACCTTTAACTTGAATTACAGTTGAACAGTTCTGCCTCAGCACATCCGAATCATCAAAAAACATGGCTGCCAATATCTTGAATTCATTAGTTTCTGTTCCCGTATGAAAGAAACACCTTTTGCGCATCGTTTTGCGCAATCTAAAATATTTTTACAGTTTTTCTCTGTTATTTAGCACAGCAGTATTAAACTGTAGGAAAAAGCAGTATATTACTGTAAAAACAAAAATTATTTTTTGCAGTGTGGTGGTAAGGTACGAGCTGCCAAGCGTCTGCCTAGAAAATCCCATACATGCTCGATGGGATTGAGATCCGGAGATCGTGCCGGCCAATTCATACATTCAATATCCTCACTTTCTAAGAGCTGTTTGGCAGCTACTGTGCGATGACATGGTGCATTGTCGTCCATGAAAAGGAACTGCGAACCCATAGCGCCTCTAAAAAGACGCACATATGGAAGAAGAATCTCGTTACAATAACGGATCCCGTTGACTGAACCTGCGTCGAAGATGTGAAGATCTGTACGACTACCAAGCATGATGCCTCCCCAAACGAGAACACCGCGACCTCATCTTACTTAATCTCCTGATTGGTCTTTCTGTCCGCTCTGCCTCTTCGTTCAGCTGATATGCTAATTTTTCGACTTCGTCCTTAATTTTTGCACACCATTGTAGTTCTGCAGGCAAATGATGCCTGGAAGTTATTGTTACAAAATGGCTATCTCGGATTTCTTATCGCAGTATCACAGCGCAGTTTATAGGCTTGCTCTCAAACGTGGACTTTTTATACTCCTCACAGATGACCAAAAATGAAATTTGGGTGCGTTGTTTAGGAAAGACTCTAATTCTCAAGATATGGTATTCAAATACCTACATATTTTAGAAGAATTACTACGGAAGAGTAAATAATTCAATTAGACCATCTCTCATGAGTGTTACTATAGCTAAAACTAAGCATTTGTATTAATACTCTTTCTTTAATCTTTAAAAATTGGTTTCAACACTGAAATATTTTAGCTATTCATGGTTACTGCATTGAAAACATTTAATGTTTAATTTAATATGTTTTCATCGTAAACTTTACCCTTTATTTAGGAAACGAAGTGACACTCTTAAGAAAAACATTTTTCCAAATACTAAAATTTTCTTAAATAAATAAATATATATACCATTTTGACTTAAAACTGTGTATTTAAGATAGTTTAATCAAGTTTAGTTAACTTACTTGTTTTTGGAAGATAAAAAAATACTACTTAAAGGTAACACTCATGAGAAGAACGGTTTTTGAAATTTCTAAAATCTAAGCAAATTAACTCACAAATAATCACCTGGTTAGAAAGCTGTACAGTGTAAGGAATTTATACCTGGGAAAGTTTAAATGTTTATAACAAACAAATATTTTCAAATTGTGTCGAATCTAATGTGTCAATGCATTTGAAGATCACCCAATTACAATAAAAAAAGTTACAATTCAAAACACGAGAATACAGAAATGTTTATGTATATTTAATGTACTCTAGTTTTAATAAGCTTAACAAAATATCATATGCATAAAACGTCTGCTTTTTAAATAAAATCTGGTGTAAGTTGTTGGAACTAACCTTTTTTTTTTAAATGGGGGGGGGGAGAGGAAGGAATTAGATAGTAACATTCTTATTAAAAATCTCTGGGTATTGAATGTAAAATAAGCGACTTGGAAGTCGCCAAGCAAGTTGAAAATAAAGCCAAATCAATATAGATGGCATATGATAGGTGTTATAGAAGTTATAGAAGACAAATGTGTTAGAATCGCCAGAAAAATGATAAAAGGTAATTTTTTACATAATTTTGGCGACAGAAGGCGTGAGAAGGATTTTAGCAGGTGCGTGGGACAGGAAGTGGAAATTCCAAATATTTTGTTAGTAGCCCAAACAAGTAACAGAAAACATTACTAATGGATACATTGAAAAATTGCAAATGAACTGCAACGGTTAAAGAAATGTGATGAATAAAACAGAAAGTAAAAAGGTTCAAAACTAATATATTGTACTGCATTGAGAAAAAGGAAATTTGAGATTAAGAGTTAAGAATTTGAAGATGAATATAATTTAAAAAAAAGCGATTTTATCAAAAGTGAAAAAACGGTCGTTCATTTTTTATTTAAACGAACGGATCCGTTTATTTTAAGGATTCGTTCTTTTTGACCCGTTCGTTCATAAACGACATCCCTTGTAAAAATATGGTTCGAAAAAAATCTATTTTTTGAAGAAAATTATAAATTTTTGGCCAAGTGTGGGATACCTAAATGTTTTTTTTTTTAATTTGAATAACTGTTTTTACTCTGCATGTGGGGTATAGGGGCAACGTATATCAGAAATTTCGAGTTTCTAGTTTTTTTTTTTTTTTTTGAATTTGGCCTAGCATTACAAGCGGTGGTTCACACTTTCAGAAGGAAGTCGGCACTGGTTGCCAGTGTTCATATTATATGATTTTTTTTTTTTTTGCATTTGTTTACTCGTAAAAGGAAAACCATAAGTGTGCGATTTGAAAGATCAACTTTCGATTTTTGCGACCCTCTGCATACACACACCTTAAGAGAATTGAACGAAACAAGGTTTAGATTGAGAAAGTAACTCATCTGACATGGAATATCACTAAGAATTATTTATTATTTCTTTTTTCTTTTTATTCCAAAAATGTCCCTTGCCATATTCTTATGCTACACTGTAATGCTCGTATTTATGGTAAGCCGGCCAGGGCAGTTCAACGACTTAAAATATAGTCTAAAACGCGTTTTTCTATCTTCAATTTCGAAAAAATGCCAGGAGGAAGCCCTCCGACATTTTTTCATTCTGACTGAAATAATATAAATTTAATCCTCCAGTTTAAATTTATATTGCTATTACTAAGGTCTAGTAATGACTATCCCTGCTAAACCAGAAGCTAAATCTTTTCTCTCTCTCTCTCTCTGCATATTGGAACATGCGTTTGAAACAATTAAAGGGACCGCCAAAAGTGTACCCCCCCCCCCCCCCAGTTTTTTGACCTAGCGACGGCCCTGGCTAATTCATATATTTTCCTTGTAATTTAAGCTCTACTCAATACAAATATTGGCGAAATATGAAAATTATGATGGCAAACAAACTAATGGCGTCAAACACTCAAAAATCGACCTTAACTTCCATTTCGCTCACCCCCGAATCAATGCTGAGTTTTTTTTTCGGCTCGACCACACGTGGATAAGTGCATAAGAACGTAGAACGTATAGACACGCGAAAATATCCATTTTGACAATTCCCGAGTTAATTACAACGAGTTTTCTCGTGACGTCTGTATGTACGTATGTGCGTATGTGCGTACGTGCGTATGTAAATCGCATAACTCAATAACGGCATCTCCTAGAAAGTTGCAATTTGGTACGTAGACTCCTAGTGGGGTCTAGTTGTGCACCTCCCTTTTTGGTTGCACTCGGGTGTTTCTAAAGGGGTTTTCTTCCATTTTTGGGGGGAAATTATTGTTAATTTCGATGTAAACTCAAGTGGTGTTATAATCTGTCGGACACTTGGCGATATATCGCCAGTCTTTTGGTCGCCAAGTTTTGTCGCCAACTTGGTGACAAATTTGGCGACTTTTTTAAAAATATTTTTAAAATTTGGGTTCAATTTGGCCACTGTTGGTAATATTTAGAGAGTAACTTATTGAATTACATTAAAATTGCCAATAATGGGGAAATGTCATTAAATTGGAGTAAAAGGAAGTCATGTGATACACACATGAGCTCGTTTAAGTTCATTTAAAAGTTAATTTCCAGAAATTGCTACAAACTACTATTTTTTTGTATCGAACTACTCATTACACTATATTTTTAAAAAATAGTACGCTATACTACAAATTACTAAAAAATGTAGCTTCTGCAGTAGCGTCGCTACTTGTAGCGCACTACTTCGAATCACTGGTTAGAGTTTATTATAGCCTTTCTGTTATTTATAAAAAATATAATGAAATAGAATGAAAAAATAACTACTCATTTTTTTCCGCACTCTTAGCGAAAAGACAAGAAATTATTCAGCAATGTACGATTAATGTACGCACTATATCCATATCAAAAAACTAGATTCATAGTTTTTTTCAAGAGCATGTGTGAAGGAGTAGACTCCTTTTTTATTACACTAGAAAAAGAAAAGATTTTTCCGTGAATGTGAGACAGTTCTTTGAAAGGTATTTCAAAACAGCACCTTTTAATTGTTTTCTGTCTCATCTCAAATAAATGTATTGTTGTGTTGGACAAACTATTTTAAATTTTATTGCACCTTTGTTTGTTTTTCATGTTTCCATGTGAAAAAGGCTTTTCGACACATGCAGAAATAAACACTGAAACAAAAGTAATGCTGAACCTCCTGCAATACTAAAACTGTCAGATATTAGACCCTAACTTTGTAGCTTTGTTCCACAATTGTCCCATTAAAAATTTATTTTTTATGTAGAGACTCAGCAAAAAATGATCACTGGGTTTGTTTCTCGTTGACTTCGTTTCGTATTCATTTTCTAACTGTCATTTTAGTTTGTAGCAATGTTTGTATTTGTCATATGCCATGTCAATTCAGACAGACGAAGAAAAAATCTTATCTTCAGTCCGGGAGCCAGCTACAAGTTTGATCAATTATTTGCTCTCGAACTATAATTGGTGAGAGGCATCTGGGAATGGTATCAAAACGCCTCGTGAAAGTTAGCTGCATGTCCGTGGGTGGGATGAGCGGCGGTAGCCTCCCAACTATGCAAAAAAATAAATAAATAAATAAATAAATATATAAAAATAAAAAGTCAGTCATTTCCTCCCGGCTGAAACTTTTTCAAATTATAGTTAAGACAATATCTCAAGGAAAATAAATAATGAGCTGACGCAACGCGGTGGTTTATGAGTCAGCTGGCTGGTCGAACATGTAAAAAAAAAAAAAAAAAAAAAAAAAACAATGATTTCCTTTCAGCTAAGAATTTGTCTGATAACAGATTACTTGCAACTATGAATAAACACACAAGTCAGCTGACTCTACCCTCGGTGGAAAAATTCGTATACTGAAAGTAAATTTATGAAATAGGAGTTAAGCGGGAGCATCTATCGCCTACTAGAATGCACCAGCTGACGAGTTTTCCATCGACTCACTGCCAGCTGACTTTATTTATTAGTTAGAGAAGTATATTAACCAGTGGTTGGAAGTAGTGCGCTACAAGTAGCGACGCTACTGTAGTAGCTACCTTTTTCAGTAATTAGTGTAGCGCACTACTTTTGAAAAAAAGTAGAGTAGCGAGTAGTTTGTAGTGATTTCTGAAAACTACTTTTAAATAAAGTTTTAAAAAAATAAAAAAATAAAAACGAGGTTTTAAACAATCTGACTGGTGCAAGTCTTACGCGAGAAAACTTTTATCAATCAAATTCAGAGGACTGAAAAATACGAGCTGACATCAGACATATTGTGACGCCATATGTTCTATCTGTTAGACGCCATTAGTTTTTTTGGCATCGAAATGTTTACATTTCCCCAATATTTGCCTTCAGTAGAACATGACTTAGAAAGAAAAGAATAAGCGATAACTGCCCAAGTAGTACCCCATTTGTGTTTTTTGTCAGCATAGAATGAATGTCCCGTGAATGAACATTTCAGATGTCAATGAGATTATTGTGCTAAAATCCTCCTAATATGGAAGCTATTGTAAATGTTATAGAAGAGGATGTCACTGAACTGCCCAGCCGGCTAACAATAAATATTACAGTGTCATAGAAATGTATAATAACGGAAATGTTCCCGTTTCGTGCAAAATTTACCCGCTAAGCAAAAAGTTTTGAATGTCATCCGCATTTACAGTCGAATCTCAACTTACGCGAAGGATGCGTTTCAAGACTCCCCACTTCGGTTGAAATTTCGTGTTGAGGAAAAGAGTATCTATGCGATTTTTTAAATGAGCATACCAATTATTTTAGACATTTCGACCCCTAACAAACTATTCTAACCCATTTCTTAACTTCATTTTTTCTAATTTAAACGTAGAGAACTGAAATTTTACTGTATTTAAAAATAAGCTGTGTTGTTGAAGAAAAATACGGTTTGGTGCAAAAAATCAATAGGAGACAGAGCATAAAATGAAACAGTACAGTACGTATAGTATGTAGCAATAATGAAATGCAGCGCTACAATAGTACTGTACAGTAAAGACAGTAATCATATTCGACGCACGTTTTAGTTGTTCAGGAATATCGAAATTTTTTTAATTTCTTTAGTTGTCAGAAACTTTCTATTATTCCTTTTAAAATTTTAAATATCAACGCGCTTATGTGAAATAATATTTCATCAACTTCATACTTAGAATGAAAAGAATGCGGAGTGGCGATTTGTTAATTAACAAAGCGATGTTTCGACTAGTATAGGGTGGGGTACTTATGCTTTCAGTGACGCTAAAAGGAAAGTTTATTCACGAAATTATTATTTAGTACCCAATAAAGAAGGTGATACTTAAACCTTGCGACTTCCTTCCGAAAAGTTTCGTGTTACGGGTTGAGGAATTCGCGTTAGCTCCAAAATTCGTTGTTCGAGGAAAGCTCGCTATTTAGCCATTTCGCGCTAGTCGACTCTTGCACATTGAAGAAAAGTAAGCATTCTTAGATATGTTTCATATTTCGGATATTTATTAATATTTGATTATAAATACTCGTATTGCATTTTCGTTTGGGATATTTTTAAAATTTCTTTTTTACTTTTTCTTTTTTACTGATTGAGTGTCAATATATCAACAAAATATAAGTCAATTATTAAATATTGTAAGTTCTCGAGGTCATTTGGTAAAATTGAAAAATGCTCTTATTTCATTTTATCAGTAACGTGAGAAAGGAGATGGTGTCCAGGTCCGAAACCCTAGCTTGAAACTGAAAATCAATTAATTAGTGCCTACAAAACATAAGTGTATGTAAAACTAACTCCTATAATGAAAATTAAAGTTATTTTTTACTTTCTTTTACAAAAAAGGAAGCATTGTATTCGCGAAAAATTTTTCACTCAAAATTCGGCCTTAATTTCCATTTTGCTTACCCCCGAATTAATGTTGAGTTTCTTTTTCAACCCGACCACACGCAGATAAGTACCTTAGAACGTATAGACACCCGAAATATCCATTTTGACATTCCCCTAGTTAATTACAACGACTTTTCTCGTGACGTCCGTATGTACGTATGTATGTATGTCGCATAACTCAAGAACGGTATGTCCTAGAAAATTGAAATTTGGTACGTAGACTCCTAGTGGGGTCTAGTTGTGCACCTCCTTTTTGGTTGCATTCGGATGTTCCAAAGGGGGTCTTTTACACCGTTTAGGGGAGAAATCAACGTTAATTTCAATGCAAACTCAAGTGCTGTTATAATGTATGCAAACATTTGGCAATATTTTGCCAAGCTTTTGGTCGCCAAGTTTTGTCGCCAACTTGTTTTGAAGATGTTTTTCACCATCTAAATCAATTTTATGTACATATATGTATATCTATATAAAATTTTAATCAAATTATGACTGCATCTATATGTTTACATTTTCAAGTAGTCGAGTTGCACTTCTTGACTGAAATATTCAATGTCAGGAAAGGATTTAAAACTTGAAGGTTGAATTCCTTCAACTTTTTAAATTCTTTCTTGCAGCGAATACTCGTAGAAATCGTAAAAAATGTTTGGAATGACAAATTGGCTCGGTAAAGGAGTGGAACAATAAAAAATTCTCAGTAATATTCCATTTTCAAAGGAGCCAATTTATTCATCTAAACGTTTTTTATTTTTTCCGTTCAATCCTTAAACGGTGTGCATGTGTTTATGCTTTTTATTTATGTATTTTTTAAAAAAGCAGCGAAGTAGCGACTACTTTTCAAAAGTAATTTGTAGTTGCTACATTTTGAAAAAAGTAGTTGTAGTTCACTACGTTTGTAATAAAGTAGTTGCAGTTAACCACATTTGTAATAAAATAGTTGTAGTTCGCTACAAAAAATAAGTTTTTCCAACCACTGATCTTGATGCATAAAAAATTTCCACGCATGCATAGCTCTGTCTCCAATAGAATGGTTGGTTTTTATTTTAAACCAGGATAGAGTAGATACATTAATAAACTTGACCAAAATTTGAAACTCGGTGGTTTTATAGCTGAAGTGTACAATCTCAATATTCTATTAGCTGTTTTCAGACAGCGAGACAAATTAACGCGCCCAGATCGCGGTTAGCAAGATAAGGAGAGCATACGCCTTATTTTACGGCATGTGATATTAGTAATAAATATTGTTGGTGTTTATTCAATATCGTCGCCTCAACTTGCAATCTAATGGCTTAAAACGAACTATGGGACGCTTTTCAGAGTCGCACAGCCTTTTTCTAATTTTACTGGAGTAAGATTTGGAACAAATTGGAAGAGATGCCGCAATGAGAGTTCGTTAATATGTAAAAGGAAAATAGCCCATACTAGAGAGGTCTACGAAGCTTTTGCTCTAATTGGCGAATGATTCTAACTTTTAATCTAGTGTACCGAAAATATTTTGAAATATGCATCAGGTACAGAGTTTCTAACAAATATTTAAGCCACGCGACTTCCTTATTATTTCTCCCGTATAAACAACGATATAATGTCTATTTCAGTTCAGGACAAGCCCGTTATTTCAATTTTTTTTCAGGGGGCGGGGATTGGGAAGGGTAACGGGCGTGAACTCAATGACGTTTCATCAAAAACTACAAAAACCACGCCCACTTATATATAAAAACGTAAGTTTTTTTAATTAAGGGGGCCATTGACCCCCTTCACCCTAACCCCTTAGAATAAGCACCTGGTTCAAGGGATGGTCTTGTGCCGTTGATGCGGTTAAAAAATGTAAGTTTTGCAGGGTATTAGGTATCTAGCTACTTCGTAATGTGTCTCTCGCATTTAAAGAATTTTATGTGAAATTCTCAAAATTCAGGCCTCTTGCAAGGGCAGAAAAAATTAATTCACATGCTTGAAATTTTTCGCAGTAGTTTGTTAGGAAGTTAAAAATTTACCGCACTAAGGCTCAAACTTTAGCGGAATTTAAATTATTTTGTATTTTTCCTCTTTATTTGATGTTGTTCTAAAAATCTCAAAAATTCAAATCTCTTTGCCGGAGCAGAAGACATTAACTCAGAGTCACGAAATTTTGCAAAGCAATTAGTGTTAGTGAGTCAAATTTTTCCGCACTAAGGCTAAGTGCTCTGCAGGAATTCGATTTTTTCGGCCCACCCTACTGTTTAAGTATGGGGACATTTTTGCCCTGAAAAATAGATAATATTTTTTGAAAAATAATGAAATGGAAAAAATTGTTCACATGTGCCAGCCCTTCCTCAAATACAGTGACCTCTCACTTATACGCGACCAAAGGGAACAACGAAATTTTCGCGCACAAGTGAGATTCGCGCATAAGTGAAAAACCCTAAAAATAAGCTTAAATACAGTAAGTTATCAACCGTTATAGTAATACTAATAGTACAATACTGATACTAATGAATACGCACATCATTTCCATTTATGCATTGTAATTTAATAAAAATGTAAAATTTGAAGTTGCACGTTTTGTCATTTTTTATACACTGTACAGTATGTAAGCGAATTCCACAAAACCTAAAAACTGTTGCGTGATCAGTGTCATAGTCTGTGAGGATACAAAAGATCCTCGATAGGCTATGTCAATGCTTTCCGCTTCACCACGACTTTTAGGAAGGTCAACCTTTTCGCATGTAACCCGTTCTCCCCTCTCCATGTCAATCACAAGACTTAACTGCACCCCCAATCGCACACTTGCGCGCAAAAAACGCGTTCTTGGAAACATTTTGAATATTGGAATAAAGGTGTGTGAAAGCATTCCAAGAGACATCAAGGTGGGTACAAATCTTCCGATAAGCAAAGCGTGAATAGGCGATTTAACTAAAACTTGAAAAAGTTATATCGCGCATAAGTGAAAGGTGCATTTTAGGTTTCGCGTATAAATGAACAAGAGTTCACATTGTTTTCCTATATCGCTGGCCGGGCCCGTGAGAAAAACGCGCATAAGTGAAAAACGCGTATAACAGAGGTCGCGTATAAGTGAGAGATCACTGTAACTCAAATAACAAGGGTTGAAAAGTGCATTTCATGCAGTATCATAGCAAGCTAAAGATGGAATGTCGTTAAAATTTTAAACCGTGTAAAAGTAACTGTTATTTTGTTTTCAGAGCAGTGTCTGTACCATGTCCATATGAATATGCTTAGATAAATCTAAAAGCTGTTTAAAAATCAAAAGGTCTGCATCGAATCCGTGAAATTAGCAATTTTCGGATCTCAGACAGGCATCCTGACATTAAAAACCTCCCAGATTTCTCTTCGGAAAAAATGTTGTGGTATTTTTCTTCATTTATGTATACATAAGAAGTTTTATCTTATTTGATGACAATTGATGATTTTAATGCTTTTACCCCTGGATGTCCAGCCACTTAAGGTTTAGGCAAGGGCTCTCCTAACTATGGTCCGGGGGTATATAAATCTGGCCCGCAGGAGTTCAATAAATCAACAAAATCATTATTACTAGTTATTTTAAAATACACTGTGAGAATTTCTTATGTATTTACAGTTTATGAGTTTCTAATTTTTACTGTATTAGGAAGAATACAATATCAATTGCTTAAATAGTACCATAGTGTAATTCTGTTCCTGCATTGTATCTAAGGGATAGATTCTACTCGATTGTGTTGAATTCGATGGCATTATACTTACCAGTAGCGTAGCGAGAAATTTACTTCTAGTTGGGGTAAAGGAAATTTCTGGCTGCGTCATTTGTAGATATAATTGATCGTATTCGATTTTATCGAATTCTCCTAGGGTTAAAAATGGTCATTAATCTTTCATTTATTTATTTATTTTTTCTCGCTTTGTTTATTAGAAATTAAGGATAATAAGATCCACAGTATAAAAGTTCGATTGGGAAAAAAAGTAGAAATGGGGGAATAGGATCAAAGCCGGCCTTAGCGAATGCGGGGCCCAATTAGAGAACTCTGACGGGGCCCCTTTACAAAATGATTTCATGTAATTTGAGACACGACAGCTGAATTGAAGTTAATTTTAAAACTTTAAGACAAATTTAACACAGAAATTCCTTATGAAGAAGTCAGTGCTTTGATGGAGAAATTGCATAAGAATACTGCAAGACGTAAAAACTAAATTTTAGATTCTTTGGTGACACCCGCCAGCTGTAGCACAGAAGTAGGGCAAAACGTACCCCTTTACCCTGGAAAATGTTAGAAATTGAAGTGTTATAAATCCAGTTTTAGTCAGAAGAAGTTTTTTGAGGGGGGGGGGGGTCGAAGGTCTTTTCCGGAACAATTTTCAAAACTGACTCCAAAAGTGCAAGTTGAAGCTATTTTCGGTAAAATGAAAGGAAAGGAGGAAGGGACTCTCGACTGAATTATTTTCAAAATTGAAATTAAATTCAAACTCACTTAGGTGGCGTTAGGGAATTCGATGACCATACGGAAATTACTCAATATTGAAGTGTTAAAAATGCAATTTAGGCTTTTTGATAACGACAGAGGAAAAAGTTGGTGATTCCTCACAGAAAAGTTTTCTAAACTGACGTCAAACTGTGTCTGTCTTTAGGAAAAAAAGAGGGTGCTGTACCGCGGAATGTTCTAAAATCTAAAATTTAAGCTACCTGTGTTTGATTTTAGGGAAAGAAGTAAAAGGTTCGGGAACCCTCCCCTGGAAAGTTACCGAAATTAGAATTTATAAAGCGCATTTCTATGTCATTTTTGGAGGGGTTAGGAGAAAAAAAGAATTTCCCTTTTGAGGAATCTCCCTCGGATATATATATATATATATATATATATATATATATATATATATATATATATATATATATATATATATATATATATATATATATATATATATATATATATATATATATATATTGTAAATTTTAAGACTGAATTTCGGGCAATCTTTGGAGAACTAACGATTACGTTAGATGAAAGATCGAAGTTTTGGAGGCTGCCCATAGCAATTTTTTAACACTGAAGTTTTAGAAACCAAATTTTAGGTTGTATGTTGAGACTTTAGGGGAAGGATGAACGTTTTGAATCCCCATTGCTTAGAAGTTTCTGTCATTGAAGTTCAAAAAACTAATTTACTGTGATGCTACAACTTATGTTTTAAGTGGGGCTATATTACGATCCAATAGTCTCTCTTCACTGCGAGGAGAGGAATGGGGCAGATCGTGAAAGGTGAGAATAATAGAGCCCCAGGACTACAGAGACTTCGGGTCGTCCTCAATAAGTTACTTGTTAGATTAATGCTCAGTTGAAAAAGTAACCTTTTATAGTGGTCAAAAATTTTACTCCTATCGTATTATTTGGTCTTACAGGGTTTGTATAAAAAGTAACCGGACTGAGTTTGTGACGTCCAGGTAAAACGTTTGTAAACCGGTTGTTGGTGCTCTAGTGGTGGTGGGGAATCGAGGGAAGGGGAGCCAGCGTTTTATTTACAGCTTTTCCTCTTCATTTATGGCAATAATTTCCGGAAACTCGATGAGGGGTAAATTATCTCCCTCATTGAAAACCTTTTACCCCCTGACCGGAAAAGGGAAGGCAACCTTTGTTTAGCCTTTTTTTTCCATCTTTTACTCTTCATTTATGATAACGATTTTCGGAAACTGGATGAGGGTAAATTACTCATTTTTGGGCACCTTTCAACCCCTAGCAACCCTGATTACTTTACGAGAAAGAGGTAAAAATTCTTACTTTCACGTTTTATTCACAACTTTTATTCTTCATCAATGGTAACAATTTTAGGAAACTCGATGAGGGTAGGTCAAGCCTAGTGGGATCTCGTATTGACCTTTAGACATCCTTAGTCCGGAAGAGATAGGATTACAGACACATACAGACAATAATAGTATAAATAGCGTTGATTTTATTCACGTTAATTTAAACTGAACACGTGCAGACGATAAATATCCAAATCAAAATTCATTTTTACTTTCTGCTTAGAAATGCTTCTAATTATTTTCCTGGTTAATTTAGGTCCTTGGTGGTTTTGAATCCGGGAAAATTAAATCTTCTTAGGGGATATTTTTTACGCGCTTTCGACTGAAACTAAACTAGAGACAGTACGATAACTATTTCGGGTAGAAAGAGCCATTTTAAGCTGACTCATCCCGCCTACGACTCTTCTTGGATGCAGAAGTACTTCCCGAAAAAATATGAAATTCCGGAAGAAGTTTAGATACGGGAAAGTCGGGAGGAGTGGGACTTTCTGTTATAGTTTCCTGATTCAGACTTAACAAGAGTTTTGCACATTAAAATCCAAATGTATTTTCTTTGTACTATATGTAAAAAACATAAGCACAATAGAATAAAAAAACTTCATTTCATTTGCAGAATTTGAAATTGTAACTTCTTTTCCCCATACCTCCATCATATGAGGGAGGTATGGAACGAATATGAGGAAAGATACGAGTAAAGCGAGATTTGAAAAGATTTAATTTAACGAATCTTGTATTTCTCGCAGTTAAAATTGAAAGAAATGTTGTACAAGACTCGTCTGGTGTCCCAAAGCATTTGTGTTTTGGGGGCAGTTTCATTATAGCTTCATTTTTCTCTGCTACATTGAAGTCATTTTTCTCCTGAAATCGTAGCTTTTTCTACCTCATTCTCTTTTATATGTTCAATATTCCATATCGCATTTTCTGTATCCACATCCCTGCAATTGCTCCAAAGGCGAGTTTATTGCATATTCAATCAGAGCAAATCATTTTCAAAAGTTAAAACTGCGTGTTGAAAAAAATAATTACGAAAATATAATTGCAAGATTATAAATTTTTACCGCCAAATACATAAAACTTTTACAATGCCATCTTGAGTAAGAAATATTTCGAAAGATGTTCCTTGTTTTCTTATTCTGGCTGCCTCTTCGAAAATCTTTCTATCAATTTCTTGTTGAGCTGCTTGTGATATTCCGTTCGCAGATTTAAAGCGAAATATAATTTATAACTCGAAGCATTTTCGCAGTGTCAGGGAGCAGGAAAGGGAAATGATGCCTTAAGGCATCAAACCCTAAATTTATTTTATGTGGAGCTGTCATCATTGTCATTTTATGTATCATATTTTCCATTTTATGTGTTGTCTTTCTACCTTTATATACCGTTTTATACGTTTCTCTTATTGTTTTTCTGAAAAGAAAAAAAGCAATCGTTAAAACTGCCATGGTTTCATATTATAAGTTCTTTTGCAGCGCTGTGCTTTAGTGTCACCAATTAAAAATTATCTGCTTGCGTAAAGAAATGAAAATAAAAGAATTTGTCTCTAAATTCCAATGCCTCAGTTGATTTTTTTCATCACCAGTGGAGTACCTGTAAGTCTAGCAATCTTGCCGGACTTGAACGGAAACTTTATTAAAAAAAAAAAATACAATGACGAAAAATAATACCTCCGTCATCTTTTAATATAGGTCCGGATGAAATGGAAAATTTACCATGATCAAAAACTACGAAGTAAACGTTTTATTGCAAAAAATCAAAATTGCAGCTTTGGGCATATTTAATTGACAGTCAGACGATTCGCCCCACTACATCAGTTAACAGTCCCACTGCATTCGCCCCACTTAAGGTAACATCACCAAACTTCTTAAAATAAGCAAAAAGTGTTTACAGTAAAAGTATTAACATGCAAATCAATAAGAATCATAATACGAGCAACGCAATAATTGTTGATTTATGCAAAAAACAAATTTCTCAAAGCATTTTATTTCTGCGTTATAATGTTTGTAACAAATAATTAATTTAGAAATTAGAAAAAGATAGTTACTGTGATTTTAAACATATATTTCGACACTTTCAAAATTATTTTACTCAGTTATTGATTTTTTCAATTTACTATGCATATGTTTTAACGCGAGCCATACAAAATCAAATTTCATTAAGTTGCAAAAGTAACACAATACAATTAGCTGTCTATAAAATTAAACTTAATGACAACTTCTTAGAAACACATTTAAATAATACACTTTTAGAAATAAACAACTGCAAGTAGCATCGCTACAAAGGAAAATGAAAATGATGGTATTTTTTGTTTTCTTATGTAAAAGTTTTTACACTGAGTGCAGACTCTCCAGAATCACACCTACTCGGAGTTGCGAGGTTTCGTATTTTTTATCACATGACCAAGAGAGAACGCATTCCACTAATTTTTTAGTGGCTTAATTTTGCTTTAATACACAAATAATACTAATTTAAATATGATGTCCACTACCTACCAAAAATATTTATTAACCAGATATTAAACGTTTATACATCATGTGTTTGAACCCAGAGCATCGATAACTATCAGTTTTTCGTAAGCGACTCTGAAGTCGTTTATATTTTATTAATTGTTTGAACGCAAATGTGGACGGATAATATTGTCAACGGTTTGAAGGGGGGGGGTGGAATCATGACCCTCCCCTTGATCCGCCCCTTACTGGAGTTCTGACCCACAGGTTGGGGAACACCGATAATTTGAAACGACGTTTTTGGCAATTAAATAAGCCGAATGATGTGTTCCATAGGACAGAAAAAAAATGCAAACCTCAGAAAAGAATTCTCCAATCCGGTAAAATTTTAGTCACAGTTTTCAGTTCAGTTTACAAAATGTTTGTAAAACGTCAGTTTTACTAACATTTAGTAATTTTTTTTTTAATTTTATTTATTTATTTTTTTAATGTTATGACTAAATGTACTCGAATATATATATATATATATATATATATATATATATATATATATATATATATATATATATATATATATATATATATAATTTTTTTTTCTTTTTTTTTGCATTTAAAAATAAAAACTTTTTAATGCAGACACGATTGCGATCCTATAGTTTTCTGGCAAAAAATAAATAAATAAATAAAGGTTATTTGTTTCAACACAAGTTAATAATATGCAATGTGGGGTACATTACCTGTCGAGTCATCAGTGGGGCAAATAATCTGTCATCAGGTGAGGCATATAACCTTTTTGTTAAGGTTAATCGCTCCACCACCTCTTGTTCAAACAGCAAGCCAATTTTGCTGCAAACAACGGTAAGAGCCTTCTTTGTGATGTTCTCTTATTGCATAAACAGATAATTTAACAGAATATTGGAGCGCTAGTTACTTTAACAAAAATTCTTAAAAGTACTAACTTAGATCAAGCGTTAAAAAGTGTCGCTCTTATCTTTCACTTTATTATAACACTGTAATTACTCCTGAAAATTCCCTGAAAATGGTTGTAGTATATGAGTAAACTTCTTTATACATAAATACTCTTGAAAATTTTGACACGGGCGAGCTCTATTCCTGAAATCGTGAAATACATTGACTGGGGCGTTTTATCTGGCGAGGCATAATACCCCGACTTACTCTTATACATGTTGAAAACTTTAAAGAATTTTTTTAAACGCTCATAACACGCAGAGTTTTCCATCAAACGTTACTAAACTTTCAGAGTATTTGACAGTATACAAGAGAAAATAAAGAAAATTAGAAGCTAAAATATTGAACATTTAATGAAATATGAACTTTTAAGCAATTGAATTTTTACTGCGCATGCGCAAAAGATAGCAATTTATAACCTTCACAATCCAGAACGTAAGCAGATCCTGCAACTCAAAATAAAATTCCAGCTCAGTATCTTCAAAATTTAAAACGTTATCAGCGATTTAATGTCGCGAATTTCAATCTTTTTCTTGGATAGGCGACGAATCGTAAGAGGGTCGTTCGCAAACTGGCAACTCTTTCCTGTTATCGTGAAAGGTGATTCATGATAAAAAAAAATAAAAAATATAATAAAAAAAAAACGGATTACAGTAGAGTCTCGAAAATCCGAGTCTCAAAAGTCCGAGGTTCCACTTAATTCAAGCTGTCAAAAAGTTTGATTTTTTTCCCTCGCTAGTAGGAATGATTTTTTCCCTCCGTTTTTTTTATGGAGCAAATACATTTTAGAACAACACATATTTTGGTATGTTCCCTTTTCTAGATAACTTAAAAGAAAAAGGCAGCAAAAAATTTAGTAACTACGTTCCTTACACATTTTTAGAGTAAAAAAAAAATCTGATGTGTAAATTACATTAGTTCCTTCCTTATGCGCCTATTAAGTAACAAACTTTTTTAATAGCTCAAGATGATTTCTGTTATCAACAAATTAATGGCTTTTAACTTATTATAAAACTTCTTTAACTGCTGATACAGTAAAGTCATAAAGAAACATTGCAACGGCTGAGTCACCAGCCAGCACTCTTCAAGAGACGTGAAATTTTAACTTGACTAGAGTCAAAATAATTCAACAAAACTAATAGAAATGAACTCGGAGGTAGACTAATAGGATTTTTTAGTTGCTCACACATTTAGTAGACATCTTGGATCACTTTTGAAAATAGACTTATCCGTTATTAAAGTGGAAATTTAGGTGAGATCTTTTCATCCCTACAACATTCCCTATAATTTGTAGTGGGAACTGAAATATATGTACGCCCTTTTGTAGTGCTCCAAATAGTGTAAAATTGTAATGGATAGAAAATTTCCGGATGATCCGAGTTTTGAGTAATCCGAGGTGTTACTTCTGATTTTCGAGACTCTTCCAAAGAATATCTTTGACCAGGGGCGGACTGGCCAGGTCGGCTAGTCGGGGATCCCCGACTTGGCCAACCGCCCGGTGGGCCACTTCAAGCAATTTTTTTATTAAACTTAATACATTTAAATTCACACCTAACATTTTTTAGAGTGTCATTAAAAAATAAATAAATAAAAACATGTAATCCGTTTAATCTATGTAAAAAAAGCGTTTGGAAACAGGTTTATTTATTTTATTTTTTTCCACCCTAAGCAGGGACCAAAATAAATAGCCGAAGTTCACCACGTACGAACGCTTTCCTCTCTTTTATCAACTCTCTCTCTAGTTTTTAGAGCTCTGGGGGCCATGGCTCCCACATTAAAGAAACGGGAGGGAGCCAGAGAAATTGGGGTCCGACGCGGCCTGGAAAAGCGCCCGGGACGAAAAAAGCGGGTTAGAAACTCGTATTTGTACTTCTGTTAACAAAAATTGAAGGGATTTGCACCATTCGACAAAGCGGCCCCGGCACTGCTATAAATGTGTGGATCATGCTTTGGGGTGTTGATACATGAGCACGAGCAGGGGCATACACGGGGGGGGGGAGAGAAGGGACAGCTGTTGGCCCGGTTCCGATCCTGAAGAAGGCCCGAGATTTTTTAAATGAGGGGAGAAATATATGTAGGGACTCGGGGGTAAACAAGATAGTTGGGGGCCCGTAAAAGTCATTTGTGACGTGCCCCAAAATTTCAATGCACTCCTCTGTTATTCACTGGTTGCGACAGATTCAACTAAATGCTGTCAGTTGGCAATATATTTCACTGCTCTATTGTAAATTATCGCTATACGAGTATTTTCATCTCCGAATCGCATACGGGAAAGCTAAAGCAAATCTGGACTACGATAAACTGAATCTGAAACAGAACAAAATTTCGACTTCGAGAGAGCTCCTGAACACAGGGCGGATTTAGGACTGAGGTTCCGGGGTGCTGGGGAGAGCAAGGTTTCTTTCTTTTTTTTTTTTTTCTTTTGAGCTAAATTTGTTGAGGAGTAATTTATCAAAAGGGAACATGTCAAATTTTTTGAAAAATTCATTTTATGATATTTTGTAAATCGTTCAGACGACCTTTATCAAATCACTTACTCTCAAGAAGTCCAAACGTGGAAAATCTTATTTTATTTAAGGGTAAAGTGTGGCTTTTTGATCAAAAGGTAACAAATCCGTCCTCTGAATGTTTTATTTTTAAACAAAATAGGACATATCCTGAAAGAATCTGTAGTACGAAGACTTTTAGATTAAAGGAACACATGTCCAAAATCCTCAAATTTTAATCCACTACTTTTAGGTTCGGGTACTTCGATAAGAGAATATGAGAAGGTGAAATATTAGAGTTTTGTTGAAATTGGAATTTTCAACAATCGGGTTTTCGTTCAAAAAGGCACATATCCAAAATTAAGATGGCGAGAAAATTCCGGATGACTTATGTAAATTTTCCCGGCGCTAGGGCATCCGGCATACCCCATCAATCGCCGAGGTGAGGTGGAGAAAAGTCTATAGTTGTATCTTTCAGATATTAATATAGAAAAATATTCAGGAAGATCCGTTGAAGCTTCCCGGTTTCCTTAACGTCACTAAAGATCGCACAAAATTGTGCTTTTTAGAGCCCCAAAATCCTTCATCCACAAAAATAACCTAAAATTGATTTTAATTCCGATAAATACTTCAGTTCGGAATATTTTCCCCGTTTCCCCTATCGTGTCCAAATCTAGCCAAAAATGTGTTTTTGGAACAATAGTGCCGATAAATTACCATAGGAAAGATGCCACACCCCCTAACGTCACCAAAGATAGCCTAAATTTGGGTTTTAAACTTCAATTTCAAAAACTTTCGATAGGAGACGATCGAATTTTCTCCCTCCAGCAATTTCAACAAAGATAACCCGAAATTGCGTGTTTAAAACAACTTTCAGAAAATTTTCGGGAAGAGCGCCGATCCTTCCCAAACTAAGGTCACAAAAAATAGCTGCAATTTGACATCAATTTTGAAAGAATTTCAGGAAAGAACTCCAACATTACTTTCCTCTCAAGTCTCGAAAAATTTATTAAAATTGCAATTTTTGACGTCAATATTGAAAATTTCTCCATGGACCTTGAATGTTACCGACTCTTTTGTACTTGCAACCAAACACAACTAAAAATTAATTACATCTCTTTTTCATACGCTATTTTCGTATATTTTCTGGGGGCGTTCCCCCCACCCCCCTTCCTCTGATGTCACCAAAGACAGACTATAAAATGCGTTTTTACGACTAGTAAATTTCGGTACCTATTACTTTCTTCGAAGATATAAATTGTACCTAAGGAGTTTCTAACTTTTTACATGAATTCATCCTTCTGGTTTTTTTTTTTTTTTTAATTTTTATTATTATTAGAAGTTGATACAGAAATTTGAAGAAAGATTTATATGGGCGTTAAGTATTAGTCAAAACATGCAAATTGCTCTTGTAGGGCATCACAATAGGTTTTTGCACACGGGCGGCCGACACCCTAGGATCGGTCCTGCCGATCGACACCCCGTATCTGTGATACATTTTACGCTTCCCATTTTAAACATTGGTGTGTGAAAGTTTTATTTCCTCTCTTAATTTCATGATACTTAGCAACTTTGTAATTCACTTTTTTCCCGTATCTCTTTATATATATATATATATATATATATATATATATATATATATATATATATATATATATATATATATATATATATATATATACTTAGCAACTTTGTAATTCACTTTTTTCCCGTATCTCTTATATATATATATATATATACTAGCTGACCCAGCCACGCGTTGCTGTGGCAAAGAAGTTGGATTAAAATAAACTTTTACTCATTATTTTGATAGAATCAAAAAAATTTTCTAATAGAGATTAAAATAGTATAGCCGATTTTAAAACATAAGAGATTGATAATGGGCGTGATTCAATGTAAAAACGATTCATAAATGTTCCTGGAAAATTATGGGCAGCTGATGTGTCCAATTTCTGGCAGTAACATGTCATGCCAAAACCCGGAAAGTTTTCCGATAAAAGTAAATAACCTTCCTGAAATTATCTCGGAAGCCTCTTGAAAAATTCTAAGATCTTCCCGTTCGAAGCTAGTCGTGTTTCTGGAACTTTAGTGTAAACTTAGGAAGGGATAAAAAAAAAAAGCTTAGCACCTTTCTGATTTATTAAGGAACTTCTATAAGCAGTAATGCAAACATAGCCAAAGCTTAACCAGAACTGCAAGCAAGTATCGAAAATTTTTACTCATTAACGTTTCGGATTTTTTTTTTTTTTTTTTGCAGTGCAGGCTGAAGAAAGTACTTATTGAATTCAGTAAGTACTAACTAAATTTTCTATGGAAAAAGCATTATACATACGCTTAGTAAATTTTGTAAGTATGACTTCGGCCAAAAAAAAAAGCAAAAATAACTTGAAAGTGATAGTAAATATCGAAACTGATTGTAAAATAACCGAATGTAGAAACTAAGCGTAAACCACCATACACTTTTAGATTCTACACTACATTTTATTCACCTCAGCTTTCTCTATAGTTTGTAATCAATAACTTCTTTACAAAATACACTAACTAAATTAAAAACATATAAAAATTAAATTTTTTCAATGAAGTAGATAACATTGACTTCGAACTATTGTTTCTATTATTTGAAAAATGAAAACTGTCTAAGCACTAAGTTGTGCACAATGTTCTTGCTTAACCAGCTTTTTGCTAATACGAAAAGTATGATCTTTCCACTTGTGAGTAGGCGATATATGTTTGCCCATGAGAGAAATATTTATGTTTCAAGTCCAAACCGAAAGAAGACATTGTTTGTTCTTGAGATCTATTTATGGTCTTTGCAAAAGCTAAACGAATCGAAAATTGAAGCCTTTCAAATGTGTTTAAAAATTATGACGCTATTAATGGATTACGTGGCAACACAAATATTTCTCCTTTAAACTTTCCCGTCAAAGTTGTTGACTTTTGATGAAGAAACGTGTACCGTTGCGTAATTTAGGTGGGTTTAAATCGCGAAAAAGAATAAATTGTTGAGCCAATTTTCAACCGGAAATCGTGTAGTCGCATTCCTGGTGTATCCAGTGAATTTAAAAATTCAGTTGGAATGTTTACTGCTTTGTTTTCATCGACAACTGTATAGGCTTGTTCAGTAACAATGGGGAGCTTTTTTTTTTTTCCAGCCGTCAGTAATGGCTCATTATTCGCAATAATTGTAGCTAAGACAGCGTCATTTCTCTGTTGTTATACGTTACAAATCAGTGTTAACTAAGTCGGTGCCCCAACTATCAAGTGATGGCATATCATAATAACTAAGTGGCAAATTTGAAATTGAAACGCAAAAACCTTCAGTTAAAACTAAAGCTTCATATTCATCTCTGGTGTAAAATCTGGATTTGGACATTTGTTTGTTTGTTAAACTTTATGAAATACGTCTTCAAACGTGAAAGTTATATAGTTTCTCCTTAAAAAATGATGATTGTGTTGGATAGTATGTCGTCAAAATTATTTTAAACAGTTGAAGAATACTGTTTCTCCTTATATCCAACCTGCATTAGAAAGTGTCAACTCCCAATTTCTTTGTGCGACTAATAAATACAATTTGCGACATGCATCGGGATATGTATTTGACAGTCGACAATTGACGATCCCAAATATTCCTGTATGTTCGGGAATGTTTACCGAAAACAAAACTGCTACAAAACCAGCGCGATTACAGAGGCAATTATGACTTTAAAAAAATTAAATTTGTCTGGGAATAGACTCTCAATTAGTTCACTTTTCGTCTCAACGGCAGTGTAGAAAATGTCTGGCTATTTGTTGTACTGTATATTTTGATACAGTTCAATTTCACCGTTTCCAATACCCAGCAATTGCTTAGAAAATAGTTGTGCGATTAGATTATTTTGCGTTTATACTCGCATGTTCATGGTCAATCGCATTATCTCGACATTACGCTATAAAAACGATTGTTTTAAACATGCGTTGATTTCATCGGAATAACTGGTAATATCTGCCGGAAGTCCCCAGACAGTATTCAGACAATTTCGCCTAAAAGTTTATCGTTGCCGTTCAAATCTTGCACAATCCTATGATGTTCTTCGAATGAATGCTTTTACTCATGAGCCATAGTACACTTATCCCAAATTATAATTTCACTCTCTTGCAACACTACAGCCATACCACGTTTTTTTTTTTCTTTTTTTTCTTTAATGTTACACATTGCGTTTTGTTTGTTATGAATATCTAATAGGCAACTTTAAAGCTGAATGTGCTGTTCGTCTACCATCTAAAAAAAGTAGCAGCAATGCCTGACGATGCAATTGTCACTACAATTTTCTGTTGCGAACGTATCTTTGCAAGAATTAATAATATTAAAAATCTCTTGGGGAACAAAATAAAGAAAATAATTTTTTTCCGCTTAAATTCATTAAACTTCCTGAAATTAACATGGAATATTTTTGAAGAATTCAGTAGTCTTCTTGGTTAAAGGCAGTTATGATTCTGGCACCTTCACAGAAGCCTAACGCAGGTTTAATATAATAGCCTGGAACCTTCGTGCTTTTCTAAGAAATTTCTCTAAGCATTAATGCACGCATTGCTAACGCGAAGATAGACTATCAAGCAAGAAGTTCGAATGTAATTCCTCTGCAACTCTTGCAAAGCTTCGTGATCCAGATATCTTTTCGCACTCATTGGGTGTTGCGTCAATCTGGAAGAACCGTAATCGCTCCGAAACCGATACACCTATTAAATGCGTTTAGTTAATCTTGATACTGGTGGAAAAGAATATTTTTCACAACGGTGTGAAATCTGCAATTTGTAGCAATTCAAGGAAACGTTTTGAAAAATATAGTTGATTTTCTCAGGAAGTGAATAATAACCTGTAATATCCCGAAACGTTATATGGAAATTCTAAGCAACATTTCTGATTTTTTTTATCATGGTGTTTTTAGCAGTAAGTCATACGATGTTAGAGTTATATCGATTAATTAAATTGCACCGCCATCTATTAAGAATTTTTAGAACTAAACAATTAATTCACACTATTATTGCATAATAAATATGAAATTTGCAATAAAAAATTATAAAAACTATCCTATCTTTTAAGTTGGACCAAATGACACATAGATATGAAATTTGAGAAAAATCGGTTGAGTAGTTTCGGAGTTTACCCCGAACAAACATCGTGACACGAGATTTTTATATATATAGATATATATATATATTTTTTTTTTTTTGAAATATAACACTAACTTCGATGTAGCCACCAGATGGCGCTGCATGGCAACTTGACTTTACCTGTACTCAACTTTTATGAAAATAGTTCATGCGGTTTCGAAATTATTGAGGTAAGAATGGACTTAAGTGGGTATACTTAAAATTAATTCTTTTCAATTTTTTTTTAGGATCTCAGTTTTCTGAATTTATTATTGACCATGGCATCTACGAAACAGGAAGATGATATTGCTGATAAGAGAAACCTTTGCTTCCAGTGTGAGCCATTGATGAGACTGCTTAAAGTACTTGAAAAGAAAATTGATGAAATGGTAGAAGAATCTCGAATTCAAAGCGAGGAGATAAAAGAGCTCGAAGATGAGCTGAAGCGACGCGACGAGGACAAGCGTCGTCTATTAGACCAGTTGGAGCGAATGTTAAATGAAAATCAAAATATGTAGCTTCAACATTAAATCATGCTCATGCATTAAATAATGCTTATTTTTGAGTAAAATAAAATTGACTGGTTTTCAATCTGTTGTTTATACTTATTTTAGTTCTTGTTAATTGTTGTACCTTGGGGCACTTTTCATATTTTAATTTTTAACGTCCATTATTTAAATCATATTTAAAATCTAAAAGCCGCATAAAGATACCTCAACATATGTCTCTGCAATATATTTTCTAAAATTCAGACTTTGAAAATAATATATTACCAGCCATTTAATGTAAGAGTTCCAAACTGTTCCAAGGTACAACATCCTATTGTACCTTGAGACACATTTTATTGTACCATGGGACACTCTTCATGATTCAGGAAACCGATATACTTGATACAATTTTGCACCAAAGAGCAAAAAAAATATGGTAAGGGATTAAATTATGAATAATGAATCATAAATAATGAATTAATGAAATATTATCTAACACTAAATGTGTTCAAAAGACTACATCAAATTAGAACATTTTTCCATGCTCCTAAACATAACTTAATTATTAAGAATCATACACATGTTACACATTTGGACGTGTTCTAAAGTAAAATATATATGGCTGTCCAAAAGTACAATCCTCACGTGGCTTAAGAAAAACCAAAATGGTGGTAAATCTACATGCACTATCATTATTTTCTCATAACCAAAATATTTAAAGCAGGGGAATGTGGGCAAAGTGAAATGGTTAAGATGACTGAGCTTTTTCAAAATGAACAAATAGGAAATTTATTTTAACAATTGCAGTACATAAAAAAAAGAATATTCTATGTTATGATAAAACTTGCATTGAAACAATTTTTTATATTTTTGGCAGTAAATTGTGGCCTTCAAAATTAAGTGGAAAATTTTCACCTTTTTTTTCCCATGAGGCTAAGTAAAAAAATAAATATTTTTCCTATGACATATTTTCTATTCAATTATAGAAAATATTTTAGATCAAATAAGTAAGAAAAGAAAGGTTTAATGAGTAAATGAAAATATACTGAAACAATAAACTTATAACTAAATTAGTTATTTAATTAATGCATGAAGAAAAATAAATGAGCAGGTTAGAATAAAAATATATATTAGTGAATGAATGAATAAATCAGTGAATTGCTAAATGGAAGAGTATAAATGAATGAATAAATAAATGAAAAGTAATTTAGTAAATGAATGAGCGAGTAAACAAAGTAAACTATTTCACTTTGCCCCATCCACTTTTGCCTGCATGTACTTGACTGAGTGAAGAAAATATTTAAAATACACATAAGCTTAATATTAGCTAAATAAATATTTCACAGAGTATTAGGAGGGTTCAATTACTATTTAAAATGATTGAAACAAGAACTTTCCAATTTTATAATAACAAAAAAAAGAAATTTTACTTGCAACAAAATATTACAAAATGAGTATCAATCTTTGATAATTGCCTGTGTTATCATATGCTTTTATCTTCTGTAGTATTTTTTACTGACTGGAATATCTTACATGTGCTATTATGTAGTTAAAATATAACCAGATAGGTGGTGCTAAAAGCAGGGTAAATGTTTCACCATTTCACTTTGCCCCACATTTCCCTACTTCTCTTGGATAACAAAATAAAATTCAGTAGATTGGTTTCACATACGAAGACTAAAAATGAAATTAAAATGAAGAAAATATTTACTTTGGAGTCATGAAATTTTCTTAAACTCACAAAATCATCAATTTAAATCTTTTGATGCTGATTGTTTCTGTGGCACCATTTAGTGGTGAAGGTTACTATTAGAGATTTTTTAAAAAAACATGGCTTCTTAGAAATTCGCAGTGGTGGGCAATGTCGTACTTTTTAATGATCCGTTCATCAGAAGATCGTTCATTCTTTTGATCCGTTCATTTTAAAACGTAGCAGGTAATCTTTCTGCACGAAATACTCACGTACAGCAGAAATGTTTCTTTAGATCAGTAGTATTATTTAAAGGAAAAGTAACTGAAATTATCTAAAAGTACGAAAATGTGTGAAATACACCGCTAGCTCAGTCAATTCCAGTCGAGGACTGCAGTTTCGTGCTTGTTAGCACTCATCAGCCCGGCATAAGAATGACTGAGCTGGAGATGGAAAACAACTTGAGGAAGCATGGAGTGCGAAACAAACTGGTAGTTAATACATGAATTAGCACTGACCAGGCGAGTGACCGAAACAGTGGTTCGTTTCAACTCGAATATTGAAGGCAAGGCAGGTATATTCAGTAAGTTACTGAATAATAAGCAGGTATATTCAGTAAGGTAACTTACTGAATACGAAAATGTGTCAAAAAATATTTTATTTGGGGTCAAATGTAGAATATTCAGATTAGTATAATTAAACTGCTTCTTCGTCAGTGGGTGGGAGCAGCATACCCTAAAAGGAGCTTCACAGGTTTCGGAACGCATCGCGAGTCAGCAAGTAAACAAGGCAAAAGCATTTCTTGATAGATTATAAAGCAAATGTTGAAATAAATACAGAACTAATGTTCTTTAAAGCAATTTAGAATACGATTTGAAAAAAGCCAAGTTGACATCAATTTAAAACGACAGCCAATTTACTGTAAACTGGTTTCAAAACTAAGTTTTTTTTTTAAGTAAACATCTGCTTTTTAAATAAAAACTTTCGTAAGTTGTCGAAACTGACCTTTTTTTGACCCCAAAACAAATATCTATCAACCATGACATCTATCGAAAAGAAAAAGGTGCGTTCCTTAAAATATTGTTTTCTAGCTACAGCGCTGTATATATGCGGTACCAATATACCATGTATGGCGGGAAAAAGCAACAACAAATGTATCGGTAGCTCAACCTGAGTACCGGATAGTTGAATTTAAAAAAAAAAAAAAAAACGCAACACCTTTTAAAATGCGGAAAAAATTACATAGTAATAACACTTATATAAAAAAAATCTCTGGGTATATTTAATCTATACTAATAATATAAAGCAGTAGAGTTTGTTTGTTTGAACGCGCTAATCTCAGGAACTCCTGGTTCGATTTGATTTTTTTTTTTTTTTTTTTTTTTTTGTGTTGAATAGTCGATTCATTGAGGAAGGCTATCTATACTAATAATATAAAGCAGTGGAGTTTGTTTGAACGCGCTAATCTCAGGAACTACTGGTTCGATTTGAAAAATTCTTTTTGTGTTGAATAGTTCATTCATTCAGGAAGGCTATAGGCTATATAACATCATCTAATGACTAAAAGGAGTGGATCAGCAATAAAAAATGTAATGAAAACGTGAATATTTATATCACAATATAAAATGTTTGGAACGCCGAATATATAAATTCACGGTGGCTCGATCTGAAAGTGCAGGCTCCACAATCCAGTGCGTGTAAGTTCGAGTCAGCCATGAGGCAAATCTCGAGGGAACTTTTCAGAGAAATTCCTAAACGATGCTAAAAATGATTTGTAAAAAAAAAGAAAAAAAATATGTATACGTATCATTATTTTACTAATAATTCTGCCGATTAATCGGCTGAAAAAAATATTTTTCAAGTATACTTTCAACAAGAAACTATGATGAATGCATTTATGAACACTAAATAAGCGTAATTTGCTGCAAACATTATTTTAGAACTTCAGTATGAAAGTATACAGACTTAAAACAAATAGTTTAGAAAAAGTATAAAACTGAATAAAATATTAAAGAATATTTCGGCCACAGCTGAGATTCACATGACACTACAAAGAATAAGTAAGTTACAGGACATTTAAATTAGAATGCGAAAATTATTTATCCTTCCTAACCCCCCCTCCCCTACACTTTTCATATCACCTGCCTTGCAGTTACTTTTTTATGTTATTACTGTTATTTCTATTTATCTTTTGAAGGACAGAAATGTTACAGAAATAAACAAATGTGTATATGATCCCGCTGGAACTTCCACTTAACTCTCTACCCTTCCCCTCTAACTCTTTTGTTTTATTTCTTGAAGAAAATCAGGATCATTTCCTAAAGTTTACGATGATACCCTAACCAGGCCTGGATTTACGTACAATCTAAGCAAGCTATAGCTTAGGGCCCCCACTTTGTTAGCGGCCCACAACTCTCGGAAATTAACATGATTCGCAGCAAAAAAAAAAAAAAAAAGAAAAGAAAAGAAAAGAAAAGTACTTAAAAAAATAAATTTCATTTTCTAATGCTTGAAAATTTGGAAAAGTGCGGCTACAAACCAGAAATGGGAGGAGGTAGGGAGAAGAAATGCCAAATATAAATATATGTCAAATTCAGCTCCTTGCTACATCCTTCACCAAAAATGTAAACACCATGGTTCTCGCTTTTCTGAAATATATTACAAGTTTTTGTGACTCACATGTTTCATGTCTTACTACTTATATAATTCCGAATGCTGTATTTTGAAAATTGATTTGTTATTGCTTCCTTTTATCTTTGTCAATCTGTTTAGCACGAGAAAAAAAAAATCACTGCCTCTATTCTTTTTTTTTTCTGGCCCACTTGCAACTGAAGAAAAGTTGTAGTCATGAAAAATGTATAGTTTCTTTTTTCTTTTAAATTTAAAATAGCTGTTAATAAGTTAGAACAGGAATGTAAAAATTTGTAATCAAATGCTAAAATATAGACTAGAAAGTACAAATGAAGTGCATTAAGTAATTTTAATTGTTCAAGAGTCCTTGAAAATAATTAGATGAGTCTGAAAATCCTAAGCAAAGTGTGCTCCAATTTTACTTCTTATCAAGTGTGTAAAATATGAATTGTTCAAATGGGCAGTATGTTACTCTATTGTTACCTGTTTTCTAAATCTGTTCACCATTGCTCTTAAAGCATTTTTTTTTACTATTGATCATTTTATATTTAGTTCATTGAAGTATTTGTCGGTGGGTTGGAGGGGTGATTTAAAACTAATTTTACCGAAAGCCAATGTGAGCAAGTAACCATGCATTGTCTTTTCTCTTCCCGCGCTCTTTCTTTCTATCAACTACTTTCATTGATTTGTCGAATCAAAACAATTTTTACTTATCTTAATTTGCGAAAGTATATATAACTTTTAAAATGTTTATTTGTCAATTTCTTTCCTGATTTTTTTGTTGTTCAAGAGTCCTTGTTCCAACTAAATGTTATAAGGCTTCAAAATGCAGAAGTTTGTACCTATTTTTCAAAATTTCCTCCGGGGGAGAAACCCCCGGGCCCCCTACAACTGGGAATGTTCTATATTCCACATAAAGGGGAATCCCGAGTTACTCTCTTGATACCATTCCCCCTATTAAGGTCAGTTTCCCTACTTCTTCTTAATTAATTTACTTCAACTTTTTTTCTTTTGCCATCACCGTAAAGGGGGGAATAAACCGAAATCGCCAGTAGTGAGACGGGCAATACTGCAATTCTGCACCCTCTAAGTCGATTGGGGTTCTCGTTTGTAAACATCGAGCTACCTCTCTTTTACGCAGCCTGTTATGTGAATTATGCTGAGTGTGCACACATATACTTGCAACACTATCTGAAACTTTTGAGTACATTATGCGACAAAAAAAAATTCCTAAAGGTATTAGGCTACCCAACGATCCAACGCAGTGACAAATTTCGATAGTTTAAAACCTGTAGTGATTCAACGATAGAATAAGTCTTGATGAGAGCAATGGGCAGTACAACAGTAGAATGCTAAATATTTACACATTTTTGTCTCCGAGTTTGGAGATCACAATCCGTTTCAAAAGCCACCAGAAGTTTTTTCCCTCTCTACGGGTATTGACTGAAGTTGGTAGTGGTATTGCTCGTTGATACTGGTCGGTCGCTGATAATAAGGTGAGTTGTGATGAAGCCTTTAACGTTGGTGTAGAAACATAAAAGAATATGAAAGGAAAAACATTTTTTGGCATTTCTTTGTACAGGAAGTTCGAAGTTAAGTCTCTGGCTTCTGTTTCGAGAGTAGCTGTACAGATGTGTAAACCCAAACCATCTTTTACACCGAATGATATGTACAGTAACGATAGAATAACAAATTGCTTCTGGTACAAGTTAGGTGCTGATCCTCCATCAGTATTCAATGAATCTGGTTTCATAAGGAAAGAAATACTGTATCGTTAAAGCGTTATTACTTGAAGCAAAAGATCATCCACCATGACAAAACAAACAGCTGGTGTCATTTATGTTATAGATGAAAGATGCCTTCTCCACCCATGTTTTTTTTTTTTTTTTCCGGTAATGATCCACAAGTTTCAAGGAAATATGCCAGCAATGCAGTGGCTGTCATTTGTAAATATGGGAAAGCCAGTGTCATTTTCGATAAGTACAAAGAAGGAGAAAGCACCACAGAAATATCTGTGTCCTATTACAACAGCCAAGCCTTTTGCTCTAGAAGACTTTCTGTGCCTCATATCTTATACTTGCTCTGAGGGGTTCATTGGATATAGTAAATGTTTGAAAAGTCTGAAAGTGGACTGAAGTGCTCAACTATATGCACAAACTTTGTTTGACATAGCTGCAACAATAACGATTTTATCGAGGATCTAGATACCTGAAGAGATCTAGGAAATCGTATGTAAGTATTACCAATTATTTCAATCTGATGACGTATTTGAGGCATGCATATGTAACGTAAACTAAAAATTTTGATTTTAAATTCTGCAAAAAAACAATATAGTATGAGGGGGAAAAAACAGTTCAGCGCAACTTTTCTGATCATTTAATCAAATGTGACAACAGAGGGGGGGGGGGGAATCTTTAAGTATATTATTTTGTTTTGGGAGGGGAGCCACTGTTCTTGTGTGATGGACAGTTTTTATTTGATGCATTTTAAATTTGCATAAAATAATACTTCTACTTGAAATGGAAAGGTAGGGGGAATGAGGTATTATTTTATTAGGGGGGGGGGTCGCTGTAAATTTAGGAGGAGGTGCACCGTCGCTTTTGGAGGATGGACACACTTGATTTCTAACTTTAACTTTGCACGAAACTATATTTTCACTTATATGTGGAGGGGTGCGGGGGTACTGCTTTGTTTTAAGGGGAGAGGGACCTCTGTAGCATTGGTGGGTTGAGTCATGCCTTTTGGGGGGGAAACGCCTATAATTTAATGTTTTTAATTTAGTATGGCATAATGTTCTCGCTTGAAATGCACTATAAAAATCCGAAAAAATACCCAAAATAGCAATTTTTAGATGCTTCCCCTTACGAAACCAGACGCACATTGGGGTGAGACTTTTTACCTGTTCTTATTGGGAGGGTAACAAATAATTTGCAACTGGTTTAAAACTTTTTTTTTTTTTTGGATGTTTGGGTCAGACTCCTATTTTTACTGTACTAGTAATAATATTTTTCGAATTTATATTTTTTATTTTGAATAAATATGTACATATATGCAATGTTGCATCATGTTTCATGAGTCAATACTTTTCCCCTTTAAATTAGTGTTTTTAGATAACCTTATATTTTTTTTTTTTTATAGTGAATAAAAAACTTGGATTAAATGGCTACTAATAATTTAAAAATAAATGTAAATTAAAAAATGCTCCTAAATTTGCCTGCTAGCCAGTCTGCACCTAATATTTTTAAATTTTTCCTGTCTAGTTAACATATGTGATTTTATTAACATTAATATGAAAATTGGCTCTGAAAGAAATTGCACGAAATTTTGAAATTATTTTTGGAAAATTAGGAAAGAGTGAGAAAAATTGTCTCTTAGAAATAAACTGTAAACTATTTCTAATGTTTAAAAAGAAAAAAAATAATAAAGTGACGGAGAAATTGGAAGCATTAAAAACTAATCATTATGATCATTAATCGGCCAGAGTCGAATTATCGGCCGATTATCAACTGCCGATTAATCGGTAATCGGCCAATTTGTTTATCGATGCATCCCTACCCTTCTGCATCAAGTACTAAGAGACAAGCACCCCTCCTCTACTCAATGTAAAATTTGGGAGACATCTTTTTTTTTTTTTTTTGAGCAATCACGATTGCTTATTAGGGTGGAACGAAAAAAAACAAAGTTTTTATTTTCGAATGGTAATAGTGCGGAAAAGTTGCGATTGGTGAAGACTTACAAAACAAAACAAAAATTTTAAAAATCGGATAATATCTTCCGATCCCGCAACGAGCCTGAATATTTGAAAAAATGGAAAATTTCGTGTTTTCTTAATGATTTTTCAAAAATTTTGTTTTAATGTTTCTTTTTTAAGGCTCTAAGACGGAAAAGTTACGATTGGTAAAGCCTTCAGAAATGAAAAAAAAAAATTGAAATCGAATAATACCTTCTGATCCAGAAACAAGCCTAAAAAAATCGAAAAAGTTGAGAATTTCAGGTTTTTTTTTCCGAATTTTTTACATTTTTGGTTCAATGTATTTTTTCAGGCTACAGAACGGAGAAGTTACGTTTAGTGAAGACTTCAAAACAAAAAAAAATATCTTTTTGAAATAAAACAATATCTTCCGATCGCGCAACGAACCTACATGTTTGAAAAAATGTAAACTTTAAGCCCTTTTTCAGCTTTTTTTTTTTTTAATTTTAGTTTAACGATTAATTACAAAAAATTAGGAGAGAAAAGAGCCAAAATAGAAAAGATCTGCAAAGTGGCATTAAACAAGACTCCGTTTGTGGTATTTATTTTGACGGAAGAAAAGATGATACTTTATATATAGATAAGATTGAATCAAAGCAATTTCGGCGAACAGTGAAAGAACAGCATTATTCTATTATCAAAGAATCTGATTCCGTTTATATTGGCCACGTGTCTCCAAACTCTGGATCAGCCAGACATAGTGAATAGCATTGTTTCATATCTAAATGAACAAAGAATTTCACTGGATGATTTAGCCATCGTAGGTTGCGATGGTACTAAAACCAATACTGGGTGGGAAAGTGGCGCGATTCGTCAATTTGAAATTTATATTGGACGACCATTGCAATGGGCCATTTGTTTATTACATTTCATTGAATTGCCTTTCCGCCATCTTTTTCGGTATTTGGATGGTGGAACAACTCGCTCAAATTCGTTTTCTGGACCAATAGGAGAACAACTCAGAGGTTGCGAAAAACTGCCAGTAATAGATTTTCAAGCAATTCACTGTACAATTCCAGATGTAAACAGAAAGTGCTTGAGCAAGGATCAAAGATATCTTTTAGATGTATCTCAGGCAATAAAGGGTGGCAATTGCCCAAATGATTTGTCAAATCGTGACCCCCGGCCCACTCTCGCATTCCAGATGTCTCACTTGTGCAAATAGAGTCCTTAGACTGTACGTAAGTGTATCGATCCCATCAGGTGACTTAAAATACAAAGTGACTTTTATTTTGAGATGTTACATGCTGGTCTGGTTTGAAATAAAGAACCGCAAAAATTTCACAGACGGTGCCATTCATGTTTACAGAACAATTCAAACCTGTCGATACTTACCTGACAATCTCATACAAGTTGTTCACCCTGTCATTGAAAGAAACTCGTTCTTTTCGCATCCCGAAAACTTATTAATGGCAATGGTGTTTGATGAAAGGAGGCACATAAGAGAACTAGCGTTTAAAAACGTCTTAAAAGCCAGGGAGTCTGTTTCTAAAGGCAAAAGCATTAGAAACTTTGTCATTCCATCTCTAAATTTCGAAGCAGAAGATTATACAGAGATTATTAATTGGAACACGACAAAGTTATCTTCTCCACCTTTTCTTCGAAAAGTTCCTAACAAAGACATTGAAAATCTTATTGCAACAAGCACTATACCCGACTGGGATATAAAACTATTCCCCTGCCATAAGCAAGCTGGCGAAAGATGTGTGAAGGACGGAGGTTTCACTCCAAGTGTGGATTTAAATCAAGAGATGGTTACATAAGAGCAACATTGAAATCTAGGTCAATTATGCCCGAATTTTCCAAAAAATCTGATTATAAATTAGCTTTAACGAGTAACACTTAAAACAATAAGACTTGTATACTGGATTGTAAATTTGGTAAATATTTTATGACTTTGTATTATTTGAAAATGTTTCATTGTTGTAAAGAATGGTAGAGTTTTGCATGTTTAGAAGATACCTTAAAAGTCATGAGATAAATTAATGTTTATGTGTAATATAGGGTTTTTTAAAAGGCTTTTCCATGTAACACCGGGGAAAAAAAACAAGAAGAACAATTTAATTTTTAATCACTATAAGAAAAGATGAAATTCTCCTTTTTTTTACTTTTCATGCTTGTTCCTGGATCAGAAGGTATTATTTGATTTCAATATGTTTTTTTAAATTTCTGAAGCTTCAGCAATCGTAACTTTTCCGTCTTAGAGTATTAGAAAGAAACGTTGGAGCAAAGTTTTTAAAAAATCGCTAAAAACACATGAAATTTTCCATTTTTTCAAATTTTTAGGCTCGTTGCGGGATCGGAAGATATTATCCGATTTTAAAAATTTTTGTTTTGTTTTGTAAGTCTTCACCAATCGCAACTTTTCTGCACTATTACAATTTGAAAATAAAAACTTTGTTTTTTTCGTTCCACCCTATTGCTTATTGTTCTCATTTGACTGTCCTAGACGTTACGCTGATTTTATTCCCCCCGTCCCTCTGCAGCACCACCGCCCCTTCCGATGCTGCTCCTCTAGCGAAAACCGTCTCCAGGTTGCGTCCATATCCAACATACACACGCATACATACACACACCTGCACACACACACTCATGCCTGCACACAGACTCTAACACCCCCACTCATACATACGCACTCTTACATACACACACTCATGCCTGCATACAGACACAAACACACGCATACATACACATACCTATTACACACATATTCCCACACTCATGCCTCGACACAAACACACACTCGTGATTGCGAAAAACATAATTTGAATTCAAAAAGCCATAATTCATTTTTTTTTTTCTTTTTGAGAAAAAAAATAAATAATTGCAAATGTGGAAGTATAAAAGTATAATCATGCTATAAGCTAAAACGATAGTTAAAAAATTATTAGAAATCAAATTCAACGGAGCAAACCTAGTTATAATTAGTAGTAAATTACCGCCACTAAGTCAAGGCTAAGGCAGAACTCCATGCATTATACCAAACAGTAATAACCGGGCTGTCTGGTATATTGCATCCAGTGATAATTCTTTGAGTTTCAGCCCACTTTGAAAAAAATCTTAAGGGAATAGTTGTGGAACAAAGAATTTCAAAGTTTGGTTCAAATGTCTTGTCCGACTGTCAGTCCTACATTAGGTTCAGCATTTAATTTCCTTCTGCATGTATGAGCTGAAATTCATTTCTCTCATGAAAACTTGGTCCAAAAAGGGTAATAGTGTTTAAAATGTCTTTTTCTGTCACAACATTACATTAATTCGTAACGCAAAATCAGTCAATTAAGAAATGATCTTTAAAAATATATTTTAGAGAAAATGTCTCAGATTAACTAAATAATCTTTTTTCTTCCAGTAAAATCTAGTTGCTTGATTAGGATACACTGTGTACATTAATTGTTTGAGTGCTGAAGAATTTTCTTTTCCTTGTGCTAAGATGCGGAATAAAATGCTTACTTATTTTTTAATTTTATTTTATTTTTGAAAAATACTAGAAACGTCTGCAATTAACTGTAATTTATGAAATAAACGGTAAATTTTAAAAGCAAAAATACCTTTATGCTCACTTATTACATGAGGTTTTTCTGCGCAAATTTCATGAGCTCGTTTTTTACATACAGCGCAAATTTTCATTTTTTAATTCCATAATTTTTTTTTTCACGTACCTTAAAACGGTACAACTTTGTGCCCAGGGGGGCAACAATGGGCCACTGTTGCCATGCCGATGATTTGGTTCTCTAGTGGTCCCTTTTGTGAACTTACGAGCTCCAAAAAAATTTACCAGGTAGTGTAACCATTTAGGTAGCTAAAGACGCTTTATCAGAGATTGCCATTGTTTTTGTATGCCTTAGATAACTTGGTCAATCTTAGTGCTTGTTTCGACTCACTCGTGAAAGAGCCAAAAGTCTCCTTTGCGAAGACCACTTATACTGTTTTCCAAGATCTGCTAAGTTCAGATTTGCCTTACAAATTTGTCAGTTATGAATTAAGCCGCTTGCTGACTTAAAATGTTTCGTAGTTTTCACAAACTCTCAACATTTATCAAAAATGCAAATGTTGTAGTACAACAATGGGCCACCTATTTTTCACGGTTTTTAGTGACTTGAAGCTTCATTTTATTCTCTGTAGGGATGCCTTCGTCATAATTTGTGTTATTTACTGTAAATAATGGCAAGAAAAGACAGAAGAAGGCTTGGAGATTGCCCTATTGCCCGTACTCATGAGCCCGTACTAGGGGTTTTTGAAGGTGCTGACTGAAATCCGGACCAAATACAAACTGAGATAATTTTTGAAAATTATTTATTTTTTAATGAGATTTGGAGTAAGAAATGTGAGTTCGCATTTTAGTGATTTTTTTTTTTTTTTTTTTTGATATCATATCGTTTAAAATTTGTCAGTCCTACGTATTTTCTCAGACTTATATATATGTACCTAGCCTTTAGTTGGTGAGATTTTTCTAGTTTTCAAATGTTTCTATGTCAAAACCTAGACAGATAATAAAGAACGTTACCTACGTTTACCATGTTGAACTTTATTAATCACTCACAACGACAAGTGATGATTAAGTCTTTAAAAATTGAAAAAAAAAAAAAAAGGTAAATGATGGACTAAAAAAATTATTTATACAGTTTCAAGCAGAGGACAACATGTAGTCTCTGACAACAATAGGCCAGATCAAGTTTTCACTGTGTTTTGTAGGTTAAATTGAGGTGGCCTATAGTTGTACCCCGTAGGGGTAGAACTATGGGAAAGAGCCCCTATATAATAGCTACGATTCAGAGTCGCGCAATACGAAGAGCGACTTTACCAAGAGGAGTTGCTTTGTGGCTAAGCCGCGTGCAAGATTGACGTGTAATCGCTCACTTCATTCTTCCCGTTCTTTTTTTTTTTAACTTTTGCGGCGGTTAGATGCTATGCAAAACACCATTCGATACGTAAATACAGACCCCCCCCCCGGCTCATATTTTTGAAATATTATGAAAATTTAAAGACTTAGATAGGGTAATATGAATGATTATACTTTCTTAAGCGTTTCTTATACCAAAGTTATATTTGAACGAGTTCATTTCCAATGTTTTTCCTTTTGTTTGCGTAAACATTTAAGTGATCTTTTTAAAGCTATTTTTACCAGTACCTTTATTTGTGACATCAAAATTGCACATTTTTGCAGTATTGTTAAAATATTTTATATGATTCCTCATGTATTATCGTGTAACATTCAAAATATTACCCGACATTTGAATTTTTTTTGTGGATATTTAGTGTAAATAAAAATTATGACTTTGGGAAATGAACTAATCAACTTTAAAGCATTAATATGGAGAGCGAGAAGCAAGAGCGTTTAAGAAAACTTTCAAAACCTGATTGCAATCCTTGATAGCGAAAACTTGGAATTCGCCAGAAAAGAAATTCATTTCCCGCACCCTCCCTCAGAGAAAACATGCTTTAAACTAACTATAAAGTCTGAAATTGTTTATCTGCGCTTAAAAAATGTAATAAAGAAATCTTATTATTTAAAAACTAATAGAGGTGTCTGACTCTATTTCAAAAAATAAGATATTTTTTTTCTTTATTAAAAAAAAAAAGAAAGAAAGAAAGAATACCGAATACAATTTTCAGATGTTATTATAAATATGAACAATTAAGTTAATTAATTTGGGGAACTTAATTGTGAATAAAATGTTAAGTAAGGTAGTTTTAAAGTTCAATAAATACCTTTGTGCAGAAAAAGTAAAACTAAGAAATAACAAAGTAATTGAAAAAAAAAATCGCAGATTATTGCATATCCGATTCTCGGGGTTTCAAGGAACGCATTTTTGAAGGCAAAATAAGTGAGTTTGTGGATCAAAAGACATCCGACAAAAGCTCATTGTCTGTTCATCTTGTGGTTTTCTGAAGCCATTTCAAAGGGACTCCATTTCAAATTGAAGGAAACGAAAAAAAAAAGAAATAAAATTAAAAAATAAATAAATAAATAAGTAAATAAATAAAAAAAAATACTGCAGTACATCTGACCGGACAGCAAAACAATTCATTATATTAATGTTAATAAAATTAAAACTCTCACAGAATATAATTCAGTATGCCTATAAACAGGTGTGAAAATTATGCATGACATTTCTATATTTTAGTTCAAATCAATTAACTACTTCTTAAAATACTACAATTTACGCGATGCGTCAAAATTTCGATTCAATTATTGATATTAATAGCAATCACATATCTAAAGCTAAAATTCAGAATGTCTTTGCACGCTGCAAAACCTTGGCGAGCATTGCTGTCGCCGAATGCATTCAAAAGCTTGCCAAGCTAAGCGTACACGAAAAAGAATATAAAAGCAAAATTTAAAACAGTAGACTGCGTTTACAGTTGTATAATTAAGTGATAATGACAAAATGAATGCATAGATATCGTATAGCACCTAAATAAGCAGGTTGTATAAGGATATTGAGCAAAAAATAAGTAGAAACGGTATGGATGCTTCACTACTGGAACACAAAAAATAATATTAAAAAATAAAGAAAGGGAATTTTCCAGAAAAAAATTGCATATAGATTAAACATAACATATATTGATAACAAATAGCAAAACAGTCCTGAACTAGGATGTCTGATGAAAAGAATCCGATTAACAGTATCCGAAAGGATCCGATGAAATACAGGACAGATTCAGTCCTGTATTTGTTTGGATTCTGCGTATTTTTGATAGCTTCTCGGACGCTCCATGTTAAGTCTACGAGAGGAAAATCTTTATCGCCTGAGGGGGTAAACTGGAGGCTTCGACCAATCAGCGGAGGGTCGCGTATTGCGCGACTTTGAAGCGTAGCTTCTATATAGGGACTCTATTATGGGCCACGGGGAAAAATTCCCCTTCCTCTTCTTTCCAACTTAGATTTTTTTTTAAACATTTCATTCGAAAGACGAGATGTATAGCTACCATAGCTTAAGCCCTCTAATTTCTAAATCAAAAATTTGCACGGAAATTTCATTGAAAACATCGAAAAGTGGCCCATAGTTGGACCATTTTACGGTACCTCACTGTACCTACAAACAGTAGCATCGTTGCACTTATTGTGTCCCTCGCACTTCAGCTAAGCACTAGAGAAGCGCGAGAGCTCTTCGTCGCACTCAAATAGTAAAGAAATTAACCATAGAAAATAAAGTAAAGATGTTTCAAACGCTCTCATATGCTCCATATAATGTTTCCATCAAGTTCAGTCGAATTTTCCAATCAAACGCAGAAACCTGAAGCATGACATGCTTTCATCTAAATACGTTGCGTTCAAAAGTTTTAATTTTTTTGGCATGGTCTCAATTCTATCATGCTCAACGAAAACGGTAAAAACACATGCCTTGTAATGACAGACTTAATTCTTTAAATTTACAGAATAGAATGTCAACAAGTGTTCTAACATTTGTATCCAAAAATTATTGAATGTGCAAGACCCAAATGAATAAATGATGAACAGAAACGCTTGAACTTGAGACTTCATGTGAAACAAATATGTTAAATTTCCGCCATTACAATATTATTTTCGTAAACCCCCTTTGTACCTCTCGTGAACCCCCGTTTGGGAAACGATATATATATAGAAGATAAAAGGATCGCTAGAATTGTGATAAAAGCTATTTTTATAAATAATTTTGGCGACAGAAAACGTGAGAAGGATTTTAACAGGTGCATGGGACAGCAATTGGAAAGTCCAAACATTTTGTTAGTAGCTCAAACAAGTTACACAAAACATTACTAATGGATAGATTGGATAATTGCAAACGAATTGCAATAAACTTAAACTGCAAGAACTTTAAACAAAGGGTCCATACAGGTTCGATGGATGGGTGCGCTCGACCATTATTAATTTTTTTGAAATTCATATCCCTAAAAGCTGCACATGAAAGCTGTTTAAAACAGCTTTTATTTTTTCTCTAAACTGAACCTTTGATTTTTTAGAGGTCATCAAAAGTCATTTTCGTTGGCAAAAATGGGACTTTTAGACCTTTGCATTCTGGTTAAAATCTATTTGAATTACATTTATGACAGTTAATTTAACGCTTTGATGTTAAAGTGAATAAGATGATAGTCTTACATGCTAAGTTACGTAGCTGTAACTTAATAATTTAAGTGATGGCAACAGGTTAAAGTTCAAGGTCAAATGTAAATATTTTACTCATTTCAAAGGGGAATAACTCGCGTAGGGACGGAAACACAAAATGAAATACGGCAAAAACTAGTCACTGGAGCCATGCTTATAAGAATATGTAACTGTTGCTGTGTGTTTGTGTACCCTTTATAGATTACTGCCCCTCAAAAATCGGAAAAATGACAGTTTTAGACCCCTGTAAACCAAAAGGGATGGAGTTAAAAGTAAAATTTCTTGGCCAATTGAGTATTCTATTCAAGTACTATATGTATTATATTTATTGTTTTGTGTATTTGATTTGTAAAAAGGATGCAGGTCATTAAAATTGAGCAATTTTGCTAGGTAATTCACACACTAAAACAGAAATAAAAAGTGAAAACTTCATTGCACCTTCTTAAATTGCGCATATTGTGCTCTATACAATATATTATACTGAAAAAACATATTGTAAGGTATCTGTCATGGTATGGTGCATAAGTCCCTCAACGAGTTCCGTTACAGATCATTTATCGAAGTAGCTGCAAACATCAAAATTGATCTCTAACTCTGTCGTACCACCAGGTTCACCTGTAGCTAGGAACTTAATGGTGCACTGCAAATAATCAAACACTTTTTGAGCACTTTTTTTTCACACGGACACTTGTCTCTTTTTTAAGAACACTTATTTTGGAACATTTATTTTAGAACCGTTGTAAGAAGACTTTTCAAAACATTTTTTGTACACGTACGAGTAAATAAAGTTGAAAAATAAGGTGGCCCTTATTTTTCAACTTTATAAAAAGTTAGCTCCCACCCCCCTGTTTTGTTGCAATGGACAAAAAAAAAAAAAGATGTGTGCAAAATATTAGCTCAATCAGAAAAGTTTAAAGGGTGCCTCAAATAGCATGAATATTATAGAATTTTCACCAAAAAGACATGTTTTCATCTTTTTTCAAGTTAAACGAGTTTCTCACAGATCTGGATTTTTGGTGGCCTTATTTCCTGATCTGCTTTTCCTGTGACTTTGTATAGCTTTCCCGCTTTTCATCTGGTTCCTCTTCAGGCAGTGAAGCTTTTTTGCCAAGACGACTCTCGCGACACATGATGTTTTTGCAATCATTTCTACAACAATCTCCCAAAAGCTTCTCTCTTAGTTTTCAGCCGCGTTATTTTTGTAAGAACACATAAAGTTATGAGTGTATTTAAAATTAATTAGAAATATAATGTAGTTTGAGTTTAATTAACTTTGTTACCATAGCGTTTTCTTTAACTTTAACTAACCATTTACTTTTGTTGAGTGAATGTGAAAAAAGACTAATGAAAGGATTATGAAAGGTAATTTATTATTGGTGAATTCCAAGCGTAACACAGGGGACATCAGACACAGATTTTGCTTCAAAAAAACATGTAACACTTTCTAAGACAAAAAAAAAATACAGATAAATATATTATTTTAAAGAACAATGCTAGATAAATTGACCTAAAATTGAAATTCCATTGTCATTTAACCTCCGTAATTAAATTAAATGGGTATGTAACAGAGGGGACAGAAACTGTCTACACAATTTGACAAGCACTATAATTTATGTAAAAGTCTGTAATTTGGAGCTCTTTAAAAAAAACTTGGTATTTTTTTCCTAAATCAGAATAGTGTTTCAAAGTAATAATATCATCTATAGAAATGTTTAAATCAAAACCTCATTTTACATAAATGTGAAAAATAGAGTGTAACAGAGGGAACATGAGATGTTACAGAGGTTGACAGCTTACGAATTTTTACTGCATTACAACAAAATATTAAAGTCAAAAATAACTTCTGTTGTTTAAAGTTGGAGTAGGTAACAGGCTTGTTATGATATATGACATCTGAACACATGTTGCATCATTTTCAGGGTGCCCAGGATGGTGGGGGGGGGGGGGGGTGCATTGGTACAAGTTGCACCATTGAAACTTTGAGAGGGGATATTTTTAGGGCGTTTTGTTCTCATTTTGCGGGGAGGGTGTTTTGCAGCATTTGGATTTGAGGAGGTATGCCAATAACCTTGGGGGGGGGGGGGGGGAGAAACAAGAAATTTTTGGCGAAGCTAATATTCAATTTTGGCATGTTTAAAAATAAAGCTTTACTTATATGAGATAGAACTAGAGGAAATGCAAACCAAATATTAAGGATATTTTAGAAAAAATCATAAAAAATAATTTTAATCTTCAAAATAGATCAAAGTCTCGAAGACCAAAAATTATTAGTAAGACAAAAAAATTCTAGAAAAAATACATGTTTAATTTATTCTAAGTTGCTTTACAGAGCAAAAGCAGTTCATTTCTGCATTCATTCTACAGTTGCATGATATAAAAAGCAACAGGGAATAAAAAAGAAGGAAGTGCAGTTTTTTGAAAAAGTAATTGACAAGTTCTTTAAACTACCAAACTTGCCACAGATTTCACGGCTCAAATTGAAGAGATATTTAATAAAATAAGAATTGTGAGTATATAATACAGTAATCGATACATGGGTAAGAAGACCCAAACATCATATGTACTTACCTAGTAAAATACCAAAGCCAAGTTCGCCCATATGCAAAATTTTAAGGGGGAGGGGGGGGGGGCTCAGATATTTTCCCGATGGTTCAGCAGGATATTTTCTCCATAGAAACCGATTTTAGTACAGATTAGAGTTATTAAAGTTTGACATTTTTAATAACTTATTCATTGATTGCTGGAGAAGAAATGTTTTTACATTTTTGCAAAGAAAAAAGGACTAAAAGCAAGGATGTTCTAGTCTCAAAGGAGGGGGGAGGCTTGAGCACCCCTTGCTTTCCCCCCATATGGGCGCCCTTGACCAAAGCTCTTTATTGTAAAGTGATGAAATTAGTCTCCGAAAATTTTTCTTACATTATTAAACATTAGGCTAAATTTTTTAAAATCAAGAAATTTAGTAGTAGCAAAATTTAAGGTTTTTTTAAAAATCAGATTGGGGCAGACAGGCCCGCCCACGTGGACCCTAAGTGGCATCAGAATCCTAATGGTGAAAAAAAGGTAAGAAGCTACTAGAATGATAATGTGGGTGTTTCTGCTCAAATCCCCTCGAGCAAAATAGATTCATTTGTTCCACTGTCCTCGGGATTATCTGAACTTTAAGGAAAGAAAACTTTAAGGTAGAGAAGAGAAACTTTAAGGTCACTTATTTGCAGAATAAAAAAATAGGAGCTTGTGAGGAGATAGTAAAATTTCAGGAATTTAACGGCTCTTATTTTATTTTCTTAAAAAGCAGTGAGTTAGTAAGGAGCGTACGAACCATGATGTGATCAAACACTGAGAAAACTGAGTTTAAACATGATGTTATTACCCATTTATACGTTCCCAGAATCCCTTATGAACATTGTCAGCAAGTGAAATTTTATTAAAAATCCAATGTCAAGCTGTAACGAAGAGTATATTCCAAGTGTGTTTCCTCTGTTACACAGCCTTGTCCCCTCTGTTACGGCTGTATTTCTTCTAATTAGTAAAAACTTTTCAAAATTATTGCAAAACATGATTAAACTATTACTGTGTATACCTATTTTTAAGTTTGAAACTCTTCAAAATTTTGCGTAAGGTAAACTTTTTTCAAATTTTGTTACAGAGGGGACAAATTAATTTCTGGAAAGCTTTTTTAATGTTAAAAAATAAAAATGTTTAATGAATAAAGAAATTCACTGCACACATATACTCAGAAGCAATGAATCTTCATATATAAAATGAAACTGTATGAAAAATCACTATATTTTAAACAGTTGCTAATGTTTTAAAAAGCAATATTTTTAAAGTGAAAAATCAAAATCAGAAATGTCTCTATTCATCTCGAATTTTAAACATAAAATATGCATGTCTATAAACAGCTATTCAATCCAGAAATTTCAATAAATATCCTTCAAAATAATATCAAATACAAGGATATTACTTAAAGTTCAAGAAACATGCTGTGGTTTCAGTTGGTGTGGAATGACACTATTGATATTACAAAATAAATCCATGTATTTTTTTTCAAGTGATTAGATAAACTTAATTTGTAACTATTTTTATGAAATGTGTATGGTTTATTTAGTTTTTAACTAAGTATAACATTATCTTTTAACATAAATTTTCACTTTGTGCGGTAACTCTATTTTTACAAAATGTGCGTCGTTTACTTATTTTCTAACCAAGTACAGCATTGTCTTTTATCACAAATTTTCAATTAAGAGCGGTTTGTGCTGCTGGTAACTTTTGCCTGATTATTGTGACGATCCAACTAGGCTTGAAACATAGCACCAACGCCTGCCTACCGGTAGCTGTTCCGGCAAGTTTTGAACAGATTTTTATATTGATCTTCTCGATTACATTTCTAATCAAATTGTTGGAGTGAAAATACCATCAAATAGGCAAGTTTTAAGCGGTTTTTTTTTCTCTTTTTTACAATGACAAAAAATCAAGTGCAGCATTATTGTTTCAAAAATTTCCGTTTTCTGGCAAAAAAAAAATCACAAATTCCTACTAGAAGAACGAACACTGAATTGATTAATAAGCCCAACTCTATGATGTACGAAACAACTACGGATTTTTTTTTCTTTTCAAGAATTTCAGGTTTAAAAAAGAAGGAGAAAAGATCTTTTTGAGAGGAGAGACCTGAAATGATAAGTCATTTCTCTGTGCGTGCAGATGCTTTGAAAGAGATCAAAAATGAGAAGGATAGGAAATTCTAAATTCTTTAGTGCGAAAAAGGAAGCCCGGACTCCATGGTTGGTGCTGACAAAAACTAGCACAAAAAGAGGAGGGGGAAAAAAGGAGTTGTTCGAAGAACTTATGAAGAAATGGAACAACAATATGGCTTATCAACAGCTTATGATTTAGCTTCTAGCTTCAAACAACCCAAGCAGCGATGGTTTTGATGACAGTGACAGAGAACCAGGACAAAATTTTACGAAAAAGATGTATATCTGGTAACGATGGAAGTACTTGATGATCTATTCCCAACCATTCTCGGATATCTTTAACAACACCTTTCTGTTCAGAAAAAACAGCGTGATGATCATCGAGTGAAAGGGAAGTGTCCAAAGCTCTTTATGTACTCAAGATTTAACTACTTTAGGGTCAGTTTTAGTTATCTAAAAGGGAGAGGAACGCTTTAAGAACATTTTGTATTTTTCTTGTGCTTAAGTCTACGTTCGAGCCTGCTTTCTCTCCCCGGAAACTGTAAAGCTCTCTATCCGGATTTTCTATTCATGTGTCAACTGTTCAATTATCAGAATACTGATCCAGAAATCAGTAAAGTTACTCTCAAAAATTTTTCATACCATAGATTAAATTTGGCTCAAGAATCTATGGCTCTTTCCTTATTAGATGATATTATTCCTACCTCGGTTAAGAGAATTATGACTCAAATTATGCCAGAAGCTGAAAAATATTTTGTAATACCTGTTACAAAATATTTCTTTACCAGATTTTCTATCAGTTCTGATTTCCTTAACAAAGGCTTTAACTTGGAAGGATGAATTTAAATATTATAAGAGGAATTAAAAAAACTTGACAAAACAATTTTTGTGAATGATGCTGCAGAAAGAGGTGTAATATTAATTCAGGAACAAAATAATATTCTCACCGAAGAAGAAAGTGAGGAAAGTGAAAAAAACTTTGTTTCACACATTGTTGCTGAAGACTGTAAAAACTGCCCTACTAACACTAAATCCTCACTTATGAAAAAATAATGTTCAACATTGGTTTATTTTACTATGTTTTGATTCTATAGAAATTATTAGTTCCAATAAAATGTATTTATCATCCAGAAATTGTTGTGATGTCAAAGAAAAATGCAATTTTTAAAAACTTTTTACTAGATTTCTAGGACTGACCGAACTTCAAGGCATTTGAGGCACCCCTAGAAATTGTCCGATTGAAGAGAAATTTTGCACAGGCTTGTTCACAAGCTGTGTTGCACAGGCCTGTTCTTTTGTCCATTGGAACAAGAAAAGAGGGTGGGAGCAATGAAATTTTAACTTTCGAAAAATGCCCTATAGCTAAGGACCACCCTAACGTACACTTGTCCCCTTTTTTAGAACACTTTTTGGGGTCAATTTCCAAAACACATCTAGAAACACAGTTCGGAACATATATTTAGTTCCGCCCTCTTTTTAGTGCACCTTTTAAGCACTTATAGGATAGCATTAAAGATACGTTTTTGAACGCTTACTCTAAACATTTTGTGGCACACGTTTAGGCACAGTTTCTAGGATGCGTTTTAGAACAATGACTTAGCACCAATATCCTGTCAGAACACATACTACACTAGTGGCGGATACAAGGGGAGGGTCACGGGGGTCATGACCCCGCCCCCCCCCCCCAAACGGTCGACAATAGTATCCGTCTACAATGTGTTCAAACCTTTTATGAATAAAATGTAAACGGTTTCAGTAGTCTTTTCATTTCATTAATTATTTTCGAAAGTAAATATTTGAATTTAAAATACTACACTTCTTTTCATTGCTTATAAAATTAATTCATACCGTTAATGCTTTATTAGGTGCCTTTTTCCATGCCAATTTGGTGCTTTTTATGGACACCCAAGCAGTTTCAGAAATTTTTCGAAACCAAAATCTTAGTTTCATTAATGGGGGGGGGGGTCATTCTTCCGCATGACCCCCCTCCTAAAATAATAGCCTGTATTCACTCCTATACTACACAAATATATAAGAAGCTTTTAGAAATAATAAATATGCACTAAATTCGCGTATTTTGGAACTGCAGGCTGAAGATGGTTTAGGCTTTGTATGAATCTAATTAAACAGCATTTGAAAATTTAAAATACAAAGATGTTTCCCAATTAATTGAACAGCTTACTGCAGAATTACACACGAACAATGTGTACTAATAAAAAATTGCAGGAAAATGTAGTACACAATATTACTTACTACAAAACCTGCATTTACATTTAAAATATTAATTTCCATATTTACGTTTTCAAAGCTAATCCATACTGTATAAAGTGAACGAAATTGTATAAACATAGGCTTACATAACTTTAACTCGTTGCTTCAAAACTTTCAGTTTTAAAAATTTAAATTTCTATAGAACAAAACCAATAAGCCTTATTTGTTTGAATTCATGCTACTTAGCCATTCGGTACAATCTATTGCTTGATTTCTGATCACTAGTGTTCTTTTAAACAATGTAAATGCCGTGGAGTTCTTTAATGACTAATTATTTCCTTGAAAGTTCACTACAGAAATCAGTGCTGGATCTGGGAGCAGATGGTGGAGTCAGGACCCTTGTCCCAGGAGGCAACATTTGGGGAACAACAAATTCACCCCATTTCCGCTCCCCCCCCCCCCCCCGTCGAAACTCAATATTAAACTTGAAGGAAGATGGGTAGGGGTAGCGGTTTCAAGATTTGCCCCGGCTTAGAAAAATTACAGATCCAGCGCTGACAATTATCACTTAATTATTATTTTTAATTCCTTGCAAACGTGTTCGTGAAAAAAAAAATAATTAAAAATTTACTTAGTCTTTTTTTACCACTAGTAGCCCCTTTATCTAATGCGTATGTGCGGATGTGCGTATGTATGTGGCATAACTCAAGAACGGTATGTCCTAGAAACTTGAAATTTGGTACGTAGACTCCTAGTGGGATCTAGTTGTGCACCTCCCCTTTTGGTTGCATTCGGGTGTTTCTAAGGGGGTCATTTGCCCCTTTTTGATGGGAAATCATTGTTAATTTCGATGTAAACTCAAGTGGTGTGACAATTTGGCGGACACTTGGCGATATATCGCCAGTCCTTTGGTCACCAAGTTTTGTCGCCAACTTAGCGACAAATTTAGCGATTTTTTTTAAAAATCTGGTCTTAATGTGGCCACTGTTGGTGATATTTAGAAAGTAAACTATTTAATCACATTAAAATTACCAATAATGGGAAAATAACATTAAATTGGAGTAAAAGGAAGTCATGTGAGGCACACATCAGCTCGTTTAAATTCACATTTACCCCAGATTTTCAAAATGAAAGGTTAATTGTGAATTCGTAAAAAAAAAATGATAAAATTTGTGAAAACTGGAGAAATAAACATCTGAGCAAGTTTGCCACTTCAAAAGAAATAGTTTTATACAGTTATATCTACAAAATTGAAACACACCACACAAAAAAAAAATAATTTATCCAATGCGCTGTCAAACCTCATGTTTTTTTCAGTAAAGAAATATATGTACCAGGAGTTAGATGATTGCTTCCAAGATTTGATAGCATATTAAAAAAGCAGTAAGAATTATACTGTTAGTTATTGTTTCATAATATTACTGAAATTATTAATAGAAGTCGTTCCCAATTCCCCCAGTCAACTCCAACTCTTTTATAGTTCCTATTACCTGCACTGCCTTTGCTTGCAGCGCATTTGCATATTGGCGCCGGCAATTACCTTATGGATTAATTTGTTACATAAAGATGTTGTAACAAAATTGCATCAGTTTTCTTTTAAAACTTTTCACATCATTTCAGCTCGGGTTTTATTCGAGACGTTAATGATCTATCTAAATATATGAAACTATTATCTTTACAGTTTCAAACCTAAAATCACCAATAACCACTCATTATCAGATTTAAGGATAGATTCAACATTTATATTGCTTATTACTTGCAATAATGAAATCGACGATAATTTAATTAGGAATATTATGTAATGCGCTGTAAAAATGTGTCAGGTTATTAGTATTAATTGGTGCAACGTTACACAAAATCTGAAGCACTATGGTTTCAGTAATTCAAAGTGCATGCGTAAAGATCAGAATCGGCGAAAAGCAGGTAAACTCTAATTAGCAAAACGAGCACAAGTTAAAGCTCTTGCTTCGGAACCTGTCTGTGAGATTCTCGTTGTGGGTTCAGACACAGCTCAGGTTACTAGTTCCTCTCTTAATGCAATAAAAATGTCTTGTTTGTATGTTAAAATGAATAAATAATTAGTAAATATTGGTTGTGAAAAAGCATGAACTTGATAAATATTGAATAAACGAATTATTAAAAGCAAGAGTTATAAAGTGAGGGTTTCTAGGATGATTTTATGGAAAGAAATTTTTACTTGATCATTTAATATATCTAGATAATTTAAACCGTCGAATGATGAACTTGAACTATATGTCTACTTACAATTAAAAAGCAGTACCCGTTCAAGAAAGTCAAATTTAACTTAATTTTTCCTAATGCGTCCTTAATAATATATTGTGTTTAACCTTTCAAGCAACTTTTCTGTAAGCATGCAGAAAACTCTGGTGTAACCTTACGCAGAAAGTAGTGGGACGTTATGCTATAGTTACATTACCATGGTGTAACCCTTCACAAGCGATGTGTAACTTTACACCAATTATATCAGCTAAGTTACCCCATAGCAGTGGAGGCAGCTAAGCTGCCACGATTTTATGGAGTAAGGTTAAACAACATTTTTTAAAGTGTAGAAACTAAGATATTTTCTAAATAAGTTTTAACTTGCGAAGTAAAAAAGCTTCATGTCGCAAAAACTGAAAATTTTCTAGGTTTCTTAATATGTCTACCTGACTCAAATTACCATTAACTGAATAACTTTTTTCCTTTCTTTCAAACGCAGCAAAAAAAAAAAAAAAAATAAATAAAAATAAAAAATAAAAGAAGAGGTAGCTTGTATACGAAAAGAAATTTTTCTTCAACATGCGACTGGTTTCAAATATATTTTCTTCCAAAACTATGAGTAACGACCCCCGTGAAATTCAACAACAGTTTAGAAATAACGATGAATGAGACATTAAGCACTAAATGTACTGGAAAAGAATATATCACTTTTTTAGGTTTTATGCAGAATTCTTCTTGGGGGGAAAAAATCAGGAAAGGCCAGAAATCCTCACAAACTCTGATTGTCTCTGCAATATGATCTCTGAAATTTCCTGGGTCAAAGCTTTAGGTACGGGGACTCATTGTTTCAGAGCTTACCTAAAAGGGAAAGGGGAAAACTTTTTTAGAGTAATGCGATGAAGAAAAATAGAAAACCAAAAGCATATTTCTATACTTGATTGTCTGAGGAAAAAAATGTGCTGATTTCAGATCCTGTACGCATTTGTTTTAAGAATATTGCCGTGTGCAGGTAAAGGGCAGTAACTGCAAATTTTTCATTTTTCTTTTTTTGCACTTTTATCATCTATTCTACGTTAGCTTTATTGTACAAGCTTGCTTATTTGGTTTGCGCTGAAAAAAAAAGGCGCGAAAAAACATCTAATTCCAAGATTTCCCTGTGGTTAATATTGAATCCGACACAAAATTCTTCAAATATCTCGAAAACTCATTTCTGCAGATACTTCCGTTTGCCTGTACACGGCAGAATAATACAGAGTTAGCTTAAATTAATATCCCAGTTTTAAAGCTGTAAGGTAGACCGGGTCACATTTACGCGGATTTTTTTCAATGAATTTTCTAAATTTTATAATTTAATTTAAGAAATTTTAGACAATGGTTTTATAAAACAGTTAAGGGAGTCAGAATTGGTATATTCAGTTGTTGCTCAGTTTGTGTTTTTAACCGTTTAAAAAATATTTTTGAGTTCAAGTCAAGTGCGTAAACGTGCCCCGGACACAGGGCACGTTTACGCAGATTAATTTTGACACCTAACGTGGTTCTGTTGGTGTGTTGAACATGATGTCTTACAATCGTTAAAATAAAGCAAATTTATTACAGACTGAAATTGCATAAAGTAAAAGCTGAACGGGCATGAAGACAGCACTACATGATTGTATGGTATGAGATACGAATTCGTAACTCAATTAAAAATTAAATGGTGATTTTCAAAACTAAATAGCCTAAAAATACTAAAAACTACGCGGATGTGCGTATGTATGTCGCATAACTCAAGAACGGTAAGTCCTAGAAAGTTGAAATTTGGTACGTAGACTCCTAGTGGGGTCTATTTGTGCACCTCCCCTTTTGGTTGCATTCGGTTGTTTCTAAAGGAGTCTTTTGCCCCTTTTTGGGAGGAAATCATTGTTGGTTTCGATGTAAACTCAAGTGGTGTTATAATTTGGCGGATACTTGGCGATATATCGCCAGTCTCTCGGTCGCCAAGTTTTGTCGCCAACTTGGCGACAAATTTGGCGATTTTTTTGAAAAATCTCAATTTGAAACAGATATAACTGTTGGTGATATTTAGAGAGTAAACTATTGAATCACGTTAAAATTGCCAGTAATGGGTAAATTTCATTAAACTGGAGTAAAAGGAAGTCGTGTGATGCACACATCAGCTTGTTTGATACAAAAATAAACTTTGAATTCTTTAATTTGGTGAAAAAAAAATAATAAAAGCACAAGAATTTTTACTTTTATTTTATTTGATTTATTTTTGTTTTATATTATCTACTAATTTCCTACACTTGCACATACGCTTCAATGGAAAAATGTCAAAATTCTAATTGTAATTTACTGAAATAAAATACAAAAAGAACTTTCTTCTACGTAATCTGTTAAAGTCAATATTTCGATTTGGATTTTTAAAAATGCTTTCTAGATTTCACTGTGTAAAATAATTAGATATGTAAAATTTCCGGAAATTTTGAAGTGGTGGAAAAACCGTTTTTTTTTCTCTCGATTCCGAGTCACAACTGACTACAACTGTATTTATGTCGAGGACTGCATACTAAGTGCCTTGCCTCCATTATTTTTTATACCGATAGATGGCAGCACCATCACCGGATTGAACAGTTAATGAGAATTTAGAACTAGTCCAGGAGCTAATAGCTACCTAGTACTAGAACCCCCAGAGGTATCGTTTCACTTGGAGGACATTAAGACCACGAGCATATTTAACGTCGCCCAGTCCCCTTTAATGACGACGGTGAGTCTTCGACCATCGAGGTTCGAACCCAAGACCCTCCGGCCCCGAATCCGACACTCTACCGATCGGGCTACCACGGCCCCAACCGTTTTTTTTACCGGGTTTTTTCGGAAAAAAATTGGAAAAATTGATTTTTTATGAATAAAAATAGGGTTCCTTAATAGCTCTGTGTTTCTTGGAACATATAAAGTGCTAAGCATCAAACACTATGTACAAACCACTCATCTTCTTTTTCTGCTTGACGCAATTACACATAAAGGTAAGTTTAATTAGAAAAAAAAGTTTTTGTTTTATATCTGAGAGCTGTCTTGGACAAACACCAGAAACAAGTCAAGTCGTCGTTCAACCAATAATATTCGGTAAGATGCATCTAATAATAAAAATTACGTTTTCTATTTTAGATTGCCTTTGAAACTTGAAATAATATTGTAATTTTTGATTTTCAAACGTGATTGATATTGTTTGAAAGCAAAATAAGTATGATTTCCCTTCCTAACAATGTAACTTTACTGTCTGAAAATGAAAGCTATTGAGTTTTTAATTTTTTCCAATCCAGTCTAATTCCAAATCAAAACTAAATTGGTGTTTCTTTTTATTTCCAACAGAAACCTCAAATCAAAACTGCATAATGGTTTCTAAAGCTGAACCAAAACTGAAACTGGAGTTTCAGTTTATTCAAACGACCGTGCTAAGCACAGTAGCAAAAGTAGTCATACCTGCACCTTTTGAACAAAAGTGAGTTATTGTAACCAATTTGTTCTCGGTTTTGTATTTTACTAAATAAACAAAATGTTTTAGGGAAATTTGATTAAAAACTATTTTTAAAAAAAATTCTGAAAAAAAAAAATTCTGAATCAAATACACATGGATGAACCAAACTTTTAAACACATTATCTCAGCTTGAGCTCGACTTCAGATTCCACTTTTGTGCTTAGCACGGCAGTATACACGGTGCAGTAAAAAAAAAAAAAAAAAAAAACCCTCGGACAAAGATTCCATCATCGAAGAAGTAAAGTAATTTCTCTTTAATGAGTGTCGTATTTATTTTTGTATCTCACTTGATTAAGAAAATAATTTGCAATATACCTCCTAGTTTGTGTACTGTTTTTCGGTTTCTTACAATTTTAAGCAAAAGACTCCCTGTTTTAAATTTATTTAACCAAATAGAAAGACAGTTCGTTTGCTTGTTGTGCCTCGGCAAACAGTATTTGATGCGGAATGCCACTTCAAGTGACTTGGAAACGACAGTCGATGTACGGAAAGTTTACGAAAACGAACAGCGAACATTTCAGTTAATCGTCAAGTCATCCAAAAGTGAGTTAAATGAAATCCTCTGGTTTCCATGAGAGAAACCGTTTGTGATATGGGAATTTGTGACCCATAAGTGCGACTAAGGGCGAAAACAGCTGAAACAGAAGTTTTACGAGTTCCAAAAATTTCAGGCATTCCTATGACTCCAAAGATGCCAGAAACGTTTGAGATGGGCTGCACGTGCACGCTGGAAGAAATCCCTTTCACTGATTTACCGTTCAACCAGCTCATAAGCTGGTTAAACCCCTTATGAACTGGCCTCCCAGAACAATAGGATTTGGTCTGTAGACACTCCAAGCACCTTAGAAAATGTTAAACATTGCTAAAATCCGAAGTCAGGTTTTGTCTGTGATGGAATGAGCACAAGCGATAAAAAATCTCTGGTTTTTTTGTGGATAAGGGCCGTAAAATGAATCAAAAAGTGTACCAAAAGGACATTTTAGAAGCTGCTGTACTTCTGTGGATCTGAGAGCACAGCAATGTAGACTGGACATTTCTATTTGACTCCACATCATTCATACAGACAAAAAGACAAGAATGGTGAAAGGCGCATTGTTTTTGACATGAAATTATCTTTAGAGTGGACGCTCTACTCGCTAGACCTCAATCCCATTTATGCCAAAACGATACCGAAACATGCTGTGTGGCTTGTTTTAGAGTTAAAGGTCAACTTTAAACTACATATGAGTTTGGACTCTCTAAACCCATTGCTTTATATGGAACATGATTGATTAAAGGACTTGCGGCCCTTGAATGAAAATTTTAGTTGCACTTCTGTATTACTTCAAAAGGAGGCTAGTTTGAAACCAATTAATTTATTGATTGCTAAAGTTCGTCTCATATTATTATTATTATTGTTTTGTTAATTTCTTTATTTTTAATACAGTTACATGCATGGAAAATTGCTTGCCCGTTTTTTTTTTTTTTTTTTTTGCCGCACCCTGTACTTGGGTTTGCACAGTCAGCAAAAACATAGTTCTATGACTAAAATTATGCTTGTTTGTTTTATGAAGAAGGAAAATAAATTCTTAACTAAGGATATTGTTTTAATTTTTTTTGCAAAAAGTATCAAATGTTTTTTGATCTATTTGTAAATTATATTCTCATATAACAACTTGCTTTATCAAAGTTACTGTATTTCAACATACAAAAGAATGTGAGTGGAGAAAATTTCATCAGAATTTAAGTATCGGAAATTTCTAACTACTTTTTGCTGAAAATTTCAATTAAAACTTTTAGAAAAGTTGAAAAATTCCTTTTTTCAATTTTTCCGGGGTGAAACTAAACTCCTTCGGAAAAAACCGGTTTTTTCCGAAATTTTCCGGTTTTTCTCTGATTGTTTTCATCTCTAAAAAGAATTAAAAATTTTCCTGATTAATCCAAGTGGTACCCTTTTCATGGTATTTAAATTAGAAGGAAAAGAAAAGGCTTTTGAGATACGAAAAAAAATGAGACAAAACTGAAGAATCAAGTTTTGAACCACGATAATTGATAATTCAACGATTATTTAAGCTATTCTGCCGTGGGAAGGTAAAGTGCAGTATCTGCAAGTTTCTCATTTCTCATCTTTTTGAATTTTCGTCATCTATTGTACTTTAACTTGATTGTACAAGCTTGCTTATTTGGGTTCCGTCTCATTTCTGCAGTTACTGCACTTTATCTTACCACGGCAGTGTAAGGTAGGGGAACATGGGGCAAAGTTAAATAGCGGGGCAAGTGAAATGGTGAAATATTTTCTCTGCTTTTAGCTCCACTTATCTGTTTTTTTTAACAATGTAGTACCGTATGTAGTCTATTCCAGTCAGAAAAAAAAACACCGCCGATGATTGAAGCATTTGGTAATGCAGGAAATTTTTAAAAAATTATACTCATATTGTAGTTTTTTGTTGCAAGTCATTTTTTTTTTTGTTACTATCAAATGATAACGTTCCTGTTATTAACGTTTGAAGTATTAACTGAGGCCTCTTAATATTCATTACAGTATTAATTTAGTTAATATTAAGCTTATTTGTATTTCAAATAAATTGTACAATTAGTCAAGTACATACGGGGCAAAGTGAGATAGTTTGTTTAATTTACTCTCTCAATCATTTATTATAAATCATTTACGTTTTCATCTATTAATTACTTCATTTGCATTCCTTTATTCAGTAGTTCAATTATTTATACGTTCATTCACTTATTTTCTTATTCATTCATTTTTTACTCGCTTATATTCATTTCATTATTCGTTTATTGTTTCATTATCTTTTCATTTATTCATTCAACCTTTTATTTACTGAATCTTTTGATCAAAAATATGTTTTATAATCGAATAGAAAACATTTCATTAGAAAAATATTTTGTTTTTTCACTTTGCCGCATGGAAAAAAAAGTGAAAATTTTCCTTTTTTTTCAAGACTCAAAGTTAGTGCCAAAAATAAAAATACTGTTTCAACACAAATTTTATTATAAAATATAATGTTCTTTCTTTATGTACTGTCATCTTCAAGATTTGTTCATTTTGAAAAAACTCAGTCATCTATCATCTTAACTATTTCACTTTGCCCCACATTCCCCAACTACTTGCATATTTTTAAGATAGCCGATAGGCTCCAAATGAGGAAAAAATCAGCTTCAAATAGCTATTCTCTCGGCAGATGCTAACCGATGAAGCATGGTTAAAATTTGCCCCAGCGTGTTATATAAACTACTTCGGGCAGCTAATTAAATCTATCGTAATTAAGCTTTTGTTATTCGACTAGATTGTTCTACTCCAAAAATTTATCAGAATCACAAAATTTCAGTCTCATAGGTCATAGGCAATGAAAATACAAACTAGATTATTTTTTCATTTAAGTTGCAAAAAGAACAAAGTGTTCTTCACAAAACATTGGCTAGAAGTCCAAGTGTACAAATCTTGCTGCTGTAATTTAGCTTTGTTTCGTGTAAGATCTATGCGTACATTACTAAAAAAAATCAACAAAATTGAAGATGATCGATTTTACAAAAAAATGCTACAAACTTGTATCACTTCCGAAAGTCGGTCATTTATTTGAATGAGAGCATTTTTAGGGTTCAGTTAACACCCCCTCTGAATATCTGACGCGCCCGAAAAAGCATTTTCCCCCCTATTTTCTACCTTTGCAGATGGCAACCACCCACAACGTTAGTCTGCGGATGAAGACAAGTTGGGGCATCTAAAGCCTTGGTTTCCTAGAAGCGAATCGCCGATCTTCGACGTCGCTCACCGACGTAACGCTGAAATCAAAGTCAAGTGGATTCCGACGTGACCACCCAGAACGCCGAATTGGCTCGGGCGCGCATGAGCAGAAGAATCAAGTTTTCGCCTCGGCGAGGAACGACGCCGACGCTAAGCGTGTTCGCTTCTAGGAAACCAATGCTTAAAGTATTAATATCTGACTGACACGTTCGAGTATTTCCATGCAACTATTTTTTTTTACATTTTTAAAAATCTGAAAACGCTCTCCCCACCACTGAAAGGTAAACACCATAAAACATTTTATTATTCTTATAGTAAAAACTGTAAAATCTAATGGATTCCCACGATGCTCGAGTAAATCACCATTTAGCGTCATGTG